>NW_004798060.1:262004-263557 GCF_000002075.1 Aplysia californica | reverse complement strand
GGGGGGGGGCTCAAGTTAACTGTTACCTAATTGCGTACCTTGTGTTAAATAGCTGGATGTGGGCTCTCGTGGTCCAGAAGTTAAGGTGTTGGCCTCTCATCCAAAGGTCCATGGTTCGAATCAATGTTTTTCTCTTTATTTGTCTCCTTTCATCTCCTCTCCTGCTTTCTAGCAATGTTCTGTTGTCTGCTTTCGTCTCCTCCACCCCCTCACCTCCTTTGGCCCCCCTCTGGGCTCCTGATTCTTTCTACAGCCTTTATACTGCTACTCCTTGGCTTCTTCTTACTTCTGTCTTTCAGCCACACTCCTTATCTTCTGGCAGAACAGATCTACACCTAGCCTTCTCGGACAAGGGCGAAAAATCTCTGAGGGCCCGTGTGCAAGTTGTCCACGTTAAAGATCCCTGGGTGGTCTAAAATCGATAAGATTCAAAACTTCCTACCAACTGAAAAAGTATAATGTGTCCCTCGCGCTCATATGACATTATGCAGTCACGAGGGCCGTAAATACACTTACAAAAACAGAAACAAAAAAATAGCTGGACGATTAGAATCAACAACTCGTGAACGACGCCAGCCGATCTCGTTTCTGAAGTTATTTCCGCCTCGTGGAGCGCTGCAGCCATTATAATATTATTATTATGTGTCGGCGCAGCGTGGCGAAATCAGGCGCTCGTCAGAATAATGACATTTGAGAAACAGAATTTTTTATTCGTCTTTTAAGCAATTTTGCTCAAATTTCTTTATTTCTTTTAGCCCAACATCTTTCCTGTTTCTCTAAAAACACAATTGTGTAAGGAAATTAACCTCTCCTCCACTTAAAAAAAGAACCTTAGTGAAAAACAAAGATGATGTAAATTTGCAATTTACATGAACACTCAAGATTTGGAGTCAGAAAACTTTGGTGGCCATTTTTTGGATATTTTTACCTCTGACACCAGACAACCCCTACCTCCTTCACTCACGAATATCTCGAGTTCTATTCTAGATAGATGGCATTATTTTTACCAAAAGCAAGACAAACGAACAAGCTTTACGATGACACTAATAACTCAATGTGCCCACATATGGACGAGCGCCTGATTCCACCGCGCCGTCGGCCAACATTTATAATCTCCGATTGCCTGCTCAGAGTTAGATTAAGGGGAAGCAACAACAAAAAATAAGTAGCAAGATAACAAGCTCATTATTTTCTGTTTTCGTTCTATTTTTTATTTTGTTAATTCTGTTAATCTAATTCTGTTAATTCTTTTCTATTGCGACATAGTATAATATTTGTACATACTGTTTTGTCTACTAACACAAAAGCGTTATTTTGTCGGAGTGGGCAGGGGAAATAAAACTCACAAAAAACCCCCAAACAAATCCAAGGAAGCTTTTTAAAAGCATAACTAATTGCTTTTCTTAAACATTGGATCGAAATTAGTGGTTTATACTATACCTCAACAAGCATTCACAAACTCTTCGAGTGGGGTGAACAGATCGAACATATACCCTCTTCCACACGCACACAAACACACACACACAAGCACACTCACACACACACACACACTC
>NW_004798060.1:254469-260204 GCF_000002075.1 Aplysia californica | reverse complement strand
TCTGTCTGTCTGTCTATCTGTCTGTCTGTCTGTCTGTCTGTCTGTCTGTCTGTCTCTCTCTCTCTCTCTGTCTCTCTGTCTCTCTCTCTCTCTCTCTCTCTACCCCACACTTTTTCAGACCTATTTCACCTCTGCATTATTACGTGTCAACTGTGAATGTTAACAAAGGAATTGAACTTAACCGGAATCGGATGACAAAAATTGGAGGATGGGAGGATCAAAAAGAGGGGGAAATAGGGGGAGATGTCGTCTGTACAAATGGTTATCTTAGGCATGTAGTGGTTAGAGCAAGGTCGACCGTACACTAATAATGATATTATTATGAAGCGGTACCTTATAGTCGCTTTTCGGCAACTGAATATCGCAACCAGTCAGAGGTCCAAACTCGAGACGAGTATTTGAGAATACTGAATGTGTCACGACGCAGTGGAAAAAGATGCTCGTCAATTTTTAGGTATATTTGTGGAGTTATTGGCGTAATCTTGAAACCTGTACTTTTGTTTCGCTTTTAGTGAAAAAAGTTCATGTATCTTGAATAAAAGTTGAAATCTTAGCGGTTGAGAGAGATATGGTTGCCAGGTGTCAGAGGTAAAATTAACGGGGGAAATAGCCTAAAAATTTGTTGACTTCCAAAGGTTTAATTTCCTTGAAAATTGAAAACTGTAAATTCACTTATTTTTTTTTACCTTTGATCAACAGTTTTCAGTAAAAATCTGCACAAAAAGGTGTTTTAACTTAGCACAAATAATGTTGAGCTAAAATAAAAAAGAAGAAAACTATAAAAATTGTCCAACGTGCGAAAAAAACGCCGAATTCTTCCGTGACGAGCTCCTGATTTCACCACGATGTCACACAAATTCAAATACAGGGGGATAAAAAAAAAACTGTTCAACTTTTTTTTCTGTGTATCTCGAATAAAAACTGTTCTTGACTGCTGTAGTTTGGAACAGACATAATTCATTCAAAACGAATTTGTTTAACACAATATCCACGAAGAAGAAACTTGTTTTGAAAACAGAAATGGCTTAAAGAAAAAAACACACCCAAAAAACGCAAAGTTTACGAATTTGTTAAAATCTTGTAAAGGAAGTCGTGAAAAGATTGGTTGACTTTTTAAAAATTTTCTCTTTGACATTTAACTTTCCATCCCTGCCCTGTGACATTTAAACAGTATTTAATTTCTTTTACAGAGTTAAAAAAAACCTAACGATTTCATTCTGAAGTTCCTAGAACATTCCCTCCTTTGGACTCGACACATTTTTAACGCGTCGTTCGATATGATCAATGGTACCTAGACACAAGGACTGCCCAAACCATGAGTGTTTAAAGCCAGATACACTGTACATATTCAGTATGAAGTGGCTTCTAGAGACATTATGGAGAGGGGAGCCGAATAGACAGCATTTTTGGAGTTAACGTATCCTGCAGGGTAAAAATGGGCTTTGCACTAAACCAAAAGATCCCGCTTTTGAAGATAATCGAGGAATCATGAACACATTGCCGTGCTCTGATCCATGTCATTTCAGCCTAGCGAAGATGAAAATGGTACAGTCGTAGGTTAAGATCTGACATTAGAAAGCAGACTGTTGAGGTGTAGAAAAGTCCTTGCTGCAGATTGTCTACGGACAGACATTTCATGGGACTCTACTACTGAAATCTGCACCCTGGTAACGTTTAAAGGGCTGTGCATGGTGCGTGTTTGACCTGAAGTGGTAATTTTTAAAGGTAATTTTTAGTTCTGATTCTCGATAGATCCAAACTGACAGAACTTCTTTACTCATGACTCCAACAGTTTTGAGGGCACCTAAGCTTTCTCTCCATGCCGTCCGCACGGCCTTACGAAATGTCAAGGATGGTGAGTTTGTGGAGAGGTAATGTTCAATACAAAATGCCCTCTGCTTTTTACTAAACGTAACCATGATCTCAGCAGGCAAACGAAATTTGGGTAACATAGTATCTTCAAAATTCTGTTGACTTGTTAGACTACTGTAGCTTGCAATATGGCGCGATTTTTTCAACTTTTAGTGGTTGACCTAATGTGAACTTGTGCGTCATGCTATGAAAATAGCGACAAGGTTGAAAATGGGTTGTAATTTTAATGCGCCATATAGAACAAAATCATTCGATGAACATATCTAAAATGAATATCAGACATATTCCTTTTGGCTTCCAAATTTTGTGTTAAAATCTGAAATGCACAACTTCAGTAAGGAGGAAGATAATTACAAAACAAGTTTGCAGTTGTTTTTTGGTGTTTTTTGGACCACTCTGTATTTAACCATTGAGAGACAGAAATAAAGACAAGGGAAATGCTAATTATTCCTTTTGCGTTTCAAAAATTAAGGAAGCTTGTGGTGAAAGTAATTAACAGTAAATTAACGGATTTACGTCACGTCCAGGAACGCGGACTTATAGTGTCTAATTTTCAGAGAACAAAGAAAACATGTATGCCAAAAACGCGCAGTTTATTAACAGTTAATCCCTATAATACGTTCTATCTCCAAAGCCGGGCTGTATAATAGTACATGGTAGAATATCGATACTCCTATACCATTAGAGGCAACAGAACGAGTGGCAGGCGTGCTGACGAAATGCGTTAGTTTTTGCAATCCCTAATGGAGGTATCGGCCTAAAATCGGTACCAGGATCAAGATTTTCACATTTTTAACTGATGCCATTTTCTTCAAGTGGGACGCCTTTTATCGTTTAACACAAATGAATTATTCAAGTTTGACTTATAGACTTGACACGTCTATGTCCATAAGACTAAAACTTCACAAATTATGCTGTAATTTTGCCCCTCGGGCACAGAAGCAAAGACATGTAGAATAATGATATTCTTATTGCTCTTAAAGACATAGGAATCTGAGGGGGGGGGGGGGGGGATTAACAGTAAATGTACACGAAAGGCAAATTTTTACTTTTTAAAGTTTTGGAGAACAAAAGAAGTCTGTAATTTAAAACGCACACATTTTATTAACAGGTAATCACTATAGATCTAATTCTCTCTCCCCCCACCCCCGCTAAAAACAAACAAAACAAAAGCAAAAAAACAACAACACACACTCACACAAAACAACAACCAAAAACCCACCCCAAAATGAACGGACTATTATAATGGAAATGATAGGGTATCGAACATTTGTACCATATTATAACAAAATATGTTCAAGGCGTGCTGACGGAATGAGTAATTTCTCACAGTCCGAAAGGGACATAGCGAAGAATCGACACAGGGGTCAGATTAGTACGTTTTCAACTGATGCCATTTTTAAAAATTTCAAGCAAAGAAGAACTGGATGACTGAAGACATTCTTAATCTTACAGAGGAACGAAGAACAAACAGAAACAATCTGGAAAAATATTTGAATCTTCATAAAGAAATCAGACACAAATGTAATCTAGCAAAAGAGAAGTGGTTAAAAGAAATATGAGAGGAAATGGAAAATCATTCCAAAGAGAACTCAAAAGATCTGCATAGAAAAATTAAAGAGGTGTGCCATACAAGAGCACGTGGATCAACAGGATGCCTCAAATCAAAGGATGATATCTAGAACATTGGACAGAATATATTGGTGACCTAAACAATGACAAAAGAGATGAAAAAAGAAAAGTGGAAAATAACAACGAGGGCCCACCAATCATGAAAGAAGAAGTTATCAAGGCACTACGAAAGATGAAGAATTGGAAAGCTGCAGGACTGGACAACATTACCACAGAGATGATTAAAGCTTTAGAAGACTTTGGAATCACCACACTGACAAAACTTCTTAACAACATGTATGACACTGGACGTATTCCATCAGACTTTCAAAATCTATCTTCATAGCTTTACCAAAAAGAATCCTAATGCATCGAATGTGAAATTCATCGTACCATCAGCCTCATGAGCCACACAACAAAAATATTACTCAGAATAATTATGATGAGAATACGAAATAACATCCTCACAGAAATAGCGCAAGAAGAGTGTGGATTCATTGAAGGCAAAGGCACTGCAAAAGCCATATATGTCATCAGAACAACAATATAACGTGCCCTAGAAGTTCAGAAAGACCTTCATTTATGTTTTATAGACTACACCAAAGCATTCTACAAAGTTTGGTTCGACAAGATCATCGACATGCTGGAAGTCCTCAATATTGACGGGAAGGACTTAAGGATTATCAAAAACATGTACTGGGATCAAACTGTTGCAATGCGAATAGAAAACGACATCAGCGAATACAGATTAAAAGAGGAGTCAGACAAGGATGTGTACTTTCTCCAGACTTGTTCTCCCTGTATAGTGAAAATATCACGAGACACATACAAGAAATGCCATGTATTTCGATAGAGGGACATAATATAAATAATCTAAGATATGCAGACGACACAGCCCTAATAGCAGAAGATGAAGAACACCTACAGAATTTATTAAATGTCATCGTACACGAGAGTGAAAACAATGAGCTTAAAGCCTAAACATCAAGAAAACCGAAACAATGGTGATAAGCAGAAAAACTCCAACCCCAACATGCAATATCAAAATCAATGATACCACCCTCAAGCAAGTACAACATTTTAAATATTTGGGGACCATTATATCTTCCGATGGGAGATGTCACACCGAAATTAAAAGCCGCATTTGCCAAGAAAAAGCAACCTTCCACAAAATGAAACAGATACTAACAAACATCAATCTATCACTGGAAACGAGAAAAAGAGTACTGAAAAGTTACATCGAGCATATCCTATTATACGGGTTCGAAGCATGGACAATCAATAAACAGCTGGAAAGAACAATTGTGGCGACAGAGTTGTGGTTCATAAGACGCATGCTACGTATCCCATAGACAGCTAGAAAAACAAATTAAGAAGTCTTGGTGGAAGCAAATTCTAAAAGACAGCTTATGACGAATATAAGAAAGCGACAGGCAAATTTATTCCGACACACAATGCGGAAAGAAGCATTAGAGAATATTGTAACAACAGGCACGTTTGAAGTAAAGAGAGGCAGAGGCAGACAGAGGAAAAAGATACTGGACAAGATGACAATATGGTTAGGAGCAGCAAGGACAACAGACACCATTGCTGCAACGCAAGACAGAGGGAAGTGGAGGTCCATGATCGCCCACACCAGTTGGCAAGGCATGGGATGATGATGATGAGCTTGTTTATACTTATGTTCGTATTGGTAAATAGTGCAAGCTCAAACATTACACTAAAATCGAAAAAATGTAATTTATTTCGAAACTACGACTCTTTCCGCTTCTCAAACGTAGTTACAACTAGTAATACTAAGACCATGAAAAAGACTGCCCAAAATTGTCCATAATTCAGAGAGATACACTTATGAAAAAATGTGTTTCCTTAGAAAAAAAAAAGCAATGTCCACTATAGTGCACTTTTGTAGTGCGGTCAAAAATTCGTGGCGCTACTTATTGTCAAATATTTCCTCAACTATCTAACATAAACTTTCCAGCTTTTGCACAATGGCTGGTGTCCATTTGTCATTAACGGATCAATATTTGTGCAAATACCTGTTAGCGTTATTCTAGAAATTTCCTTCATTAATACTAATAAAAAATCCAAGTTGGTAGTTTCTACAGATTTTAAAAGGTTTGCAGGTAGGGAAATACCACTTTTAAAAGCTGGCCCGTCATTTTCTTGTTGTTGGTTTTGTAATTGTGATACTATGCTTATTGAAGGCATGTTTTGAGAACACTAGTGCAAAGGTGTGATCATTATAAAAT
>NW_004798060.1:249341-252107 GCF_000002075.1 Aplysia californica | reverse complement strand
CACCCGCCAACTACCAACGAAAAACACCTAAAGACAGATCCCCCCCAGAACGGCTTATATCTAAAAGTATAGATTTTAAATGTTACAAAAGGTCTTTGCGATCTAGACCACAAACAAAACATTATTGTTATTTTCTATTGGACTTCTGCGGTAAACTAACCGGATAACCGGATCTACAACAGGGAATGGTAACCAGCAGCCGTGCTGTCAGCCCTGACAACACCTGTATAAAAGATAAATCTGTGTAGCACGTAGCTAGTCGGTAGTTGGGGAGAAGAAAGACAACGCTTTGCCTATGTTCGGATTCCCAGAATAATCCGCCCTTCTCTCTGCGCTGGTGATTAGTAGTTGTGTGCTCAATGAAAAACAATACTGTTGACTTCGTCCCATTTCTGAATCCTTGTGTTTGAAGTGTTTGGAGTGAAAGCGGTTGTTAAAAACATTCCTTATAATAATTATTTACTCAATGATTTGAAAACTGTTTCGTAGTGTGATTTCTTTCCTTTTCTTAAGTGTTAAGTTGTTATGGTGTTATCTATACGATCCAGGGACTTCTAAGAGCACAACACATGTACATCTTAATGCTTAATTTTTAATTTTCATTTTATTGTAATTAGTTTACTTTTTTAAAAGCTTATTTAAGGATTAATTATCTGCGTCTGTGGTATACTGATTAGGTGCTGCCCCGTTGCAGGTAGAAGGCCACCTGAGTTTGATTCTAAGTGGGGAGAATTTTCATCGAAATGTTTCAGTCTTTCCTCTATGGCGTTGTGCTTTTCTCAGCCCGGTTTGGCCCTGACAGGCAGGGTCGAATCCAAACTCATATAATAATAATAAGATCTGAATGTTTTCCTTCTTTTTTTTTTAGATGGGGCTGGGGGCTGGGGGTAACGTCTACATTGAGGAAAAAAGGGACTAAGTGTGCAAATATTGATATCATTATAATTTACAAATTTCGTTCAACTTTAAATAGAGAGTATTAGTCTGTTCGAGCGCTGTGTGAGATCTTATGTAGTGACCATCGCTAGATATTGAGATTGTAGGAAATAATTGCCAAAAGCCGGAGTGAAATAGTGCTGTGTTGCATTTTCTGTTATTGGCAGTGTGCCCGCCTATAGAACTAGGATGTATAAGCTCCGAGTCTCCTTATTCGGTATTTGAACATTGGGGATGTGGCTTTCTGTTTTTATTTTTCTTATGTATGTGGTTTAGGACCCCATTAACACAATTTTGAAAATTTCGTGGCGTCGGTGGCCTAGTGGTAAAACTCTCAGACTCGTAACCGTAAGGTTGTGGTTTCGAATCCCCTCAGGGACCCGACGTTGAGTCCTTGGAATGGCACTTTACACGAATTTTTCTCACTTCACCCAGGTGGGAATGGGTACTCTGTTATTGACAGTTAAAGATCTTGTCAGTTTATTAGTTTTTGACAGCATAATCAGATGCTTGCACTGTATGCTTGTCGGAAAGTTGAGAATGTTTCTGAGTGTTCTATGGTCTGCTGGGGCAATGATATATAGTGTAAAGCGCGTTGAGGTTGCTGTAGAGCGGGGTTATGCGCTATACAAATGCTATTCACTATTATTATTTGTTATCATTATTTACTTAAATACTGCCTGTCAGAGCCAACGCAGGCTGAGAGGGATACAAACATCCTAGACATTCGAAACAAATTGGTCGCTTTTAAACACAAGGTCGCTATCCCGAAAAATGCTGTTTTGAGAAAATGGAAGGTAACGTTTTTGTCCCTTGATCTGTTTCTTTAAAAGACAAGGAGAGTTTTCTCTATAACCAAACAAATACACACCAATGAAACCAAACTTCTCCTATAGGTAGGGCAATGCCCACTTTTTGAGTAGGCCAAGATTTCTGGAAACCCCAGAAATCTGGGTTAGCCCGCTTCTTCTTAAAAGCGACAAATTCTCCCCCAAACGATGAGAATCGAACTTCGGTCTTCTGCTTGCGACGGTTGTTATTGTTGTTGTTGTTGCTGTTGTTGCTGTTGTTGCTGTTGTTGTTTTTGTTGTTGTTGTTGTTGTTGTTGTTGTTGTTATTTTTGTTGTTGTTGTTATTGATCCAGCAACAGCTGGGCTCTCGTTCATCTGTCCAATGCCATGCAGTGCTAAGTGCAAGCTTGCTGCTGTTGCTGTAAGCTCAGGACAGCAAAAGGTATAACCATAACATCACAGACACTGGTTTGCCTTCCCTGACTTCTCTCGCAGATCCCATTGAAAAAAATGGAAAATATTTAAATGTGAATTGTAGGGGAAGGTTTCATTGGGGTTTTTTCAACCCTCTTTGCCTGGTCGGGTAAGATATTTACATAAACTAGAAGTTTCGTCTTTCAAACAACCTTGAAATTATGTAAAATAAACAAGACGCAAAAAGCAATACAACACTCTACAAAGAATCACGGCAATAGTGCAAATACGTTTAGAGTCCAACCAAGTTAAAAACTGAAACCGCCTTCAGCAGAATTTACATTATTCATTTGAACAAAGAACTCTTGTATATTCTTCAAGGAAACAAAAAGAAAAGAAATGAATTCGCTGTGCGAACCGTTTCTTAAGCTTCCTATACACTTTGAAAACTACTCTTTAAAAATATTTTTTTAACAAAGACCGTGTCTCATGAAGGACAACTATTGAAAACCGTTGAGGGTTCAAACTAGGTTCATTTTTCTTGTACATGTAGTCCAGAACAATGCTAGCTGACGCTGACCTAGCCCTTAACAAGATTAATACTTTTTACGTTAGCACATGGGGG
>NW_004798060.1:247409-249173 GCF_000002075.1 Aplysia californica | reverse complement strand
AAGCAGAAAGACAAAGAACAAAACACACACACACACACAGACGAAACAATACAAAACAGAACACTAAAAACGAACAAAAAATACAGCAAAAACAAAAACAGTAGCATTCAGTGGCGTGCTTGTCCAGGTGCTTCTTTCACCTGAGGTTTTGGTTTTTACTTGAAATAATACCATTTGACTTGAGTATGTTGCTGCTCAAGAGAAGAACCTCTGAATGTCGCAAGGGTAACACCAGTCAATCTAACTTTTTAGGGAAGGCCTTTCCTTTGGAACCAGAGACTACTACAATAGAGTGAGGACTTTCTGACTTTAACATTTTGTCACACAAGGGAGGAACTTCAGAGTTTTAAAATGACCTAATGCGGGAAGCAAAACGAGTTTCAACATTTCTTTGGTCTCTTTGTCAGTTTAATTTCTTTTTTCAAATCCTGAAGGGTTGTGTAGAAGGATAAGAAACGCCTTTTAGAATATGAAATATATTTCAAATTCTAGAATGTTGGTGATATTGTTATATTCTATATGAAGTACTTTATTGTTGAATGTTCAATTCAGAATAGTTAAATAGAACAACGAGTGGATCAAGATACGTTTCGTATTTTATATAGATTAGCAGCAGATCTTGAAGGGAAACAATGTTTTGATAAGGGTTTTTGAGCATCATGGGTACGACATCACAAAATATTCAAGAGTTTATCCTCAAATTTATGGAAAGCAAAATTAAATAATGTTTGAGCACGTTCTCGGCACCGAATTTTAAAAAAAATGTTACCGTTAATCAATACGTACCTCTTAACAAAACGTTCAGGTCTTCACGGGTAGCTTTTTATCATTTAAGATTCAACTACAACAAATAAAAGCTACTCTCTACTTTCGGTTTCTGGTCTTGTTATGCACTTTCAGCGAGAGATAGAACAAATAGCAAACATGTAATCGACGTCGTGGCTGTGAGATCCTGTGCCAGACACACTAAGAACCCCCAAAATCAACTACGACCCCCTCCCCCCCCAAAAAAAAGGGGGGAAAAGAAAAAAAAGAAAAGAAGCAAACAACAAAAAACCCCACAAAACCCCAAAAGATTGAAAAAATTAGACCAGCCCGCCATGAAAAATTAAGAAAACAAAGAATGAAAGGAAAGTATAATAAACAAAGCTAAACCCATCAATACCTGCTAACAGCTCTCCATTTTAAATGCAAGAGGTGTTCTTTTTCCATTCAAGTTGTCAAAATCTAATCAAAAGTGACTTCACGATGGAAGACAAAAATCTCGTCGTCCTTGATGTGACTGGATTTGAGAACGCCCTGAACGCAAGCTCAGTCAATTTGGGCTTTATCGCCGATGAAAGTACTCCGGATCCACAAGACTTTGATGAGACCTATGGGAAACACATTGTTTCTGAGGCTGAGACTGGTGCCGATTTGAATTCGTACACCGGGAACGTTGATTTTTCGGAAAATCCCCAAGATAAGAATAGCTCACTTGTTGCAGATCATGAAAATCCTGAAAATTGGGACAATCCGAAATTTTCGGATATCAACTTGGAGGACGATCAAAATGAAACAGGAGTTGCTACTGGCGTTGAGTTTCCGAAAACAGAGACTGTGTCTAGGGAGGATACGGATGAGATTCAGCTTGCAAAGCAGTCGTCGAGTGTGGAAAATGTGCCTTCCTGCCCAAATGGGGTGGAAAACAAAGCATTTGACATCGGACAAGAAGGGATCTCAACGGCCGATAAACCTCCGAAAGGTACATTATAAACTATCATC
>NW_004798060.1:242603-243729 GCF_000002075.1 Aplysia californica | reverse complement strand
AGACACAAAAGTACCAAACAAAAGCGAAAACAAAAGCAGCAACAACAACAACAGCAGCAACAACAACAACAACAACAACAACAACAACAACAACAACAAAAACAACAGTAGCAAAAGTTAAATAACCACAATAACAAAATCAAGGCTGAAAAGAGAATAATAATATTCTAAGCCTTCACCTCTTTCTGAACTTTTCGACAGAAGAGAGCTGTTTGTTTGACTGAAGTTCAAGGAAGTTCTAGATAGTACTATCTATAACCTCTCTGCTGACGTCACGTCACAGTAGTTTCTACATAACTTTGCACGACTTCCTGTGGGTTTTACCGAGTGTTTACAAGTCTCTGTGTAGACAAAACGTGAGAGTTCCTTTACTTTCTCCTCAGTCTTAACAAGCAAACAAACAAAAGCTCTTCACGTGAACGAAACATTGCATGGGTAGAAAACCATGCCACGTTTGTGAGGACAAGGTGAATGCTCTTTCTGTGTTGGCGGGTCAAAATGCAGGTGAAGTAAAAAGAAAACATGAAAAGCAATATACTTAGGGAAACCAAAAAGTACACGCAGGAGGAGAGACACGTCAGACTCGGTCATGTTGGAGGTTACAAAAAAGCGACAAGAACCCCCACCCCTTAAACCCAAACCCAAAACCAAAACAAGTTAAATAAACAAACAAACAATATTGTTAAGAGTGTGATTGTAAATTAAATATGCAAAGCAAATTAATTATGTAGAAAACTTAGTGTAAATATATATATACGAGTAGGTTCTTTTTTTCAGCATAGACAATTATCTCCGTTATATCGAGTTGGGCAAACCGTTTAGAGTACATGTAATTATAATAATACATTACTATGGTCAATATCCACACGAGGAAATGGGCTGTACGTGCTTTTCAATTTTGCAAATAGACTCTTTGGTAATTAAAAAACCCTTCGTTGTGTCCTTGGGAAAGGCCTTTTTCACGAAATTCCTATTTGGCTCAGTCCTTTCGGAGATGGACGTTCAGCTCGGAGGAGCCACATAAGTAACCTACTGGCATTGATAGGGGCGTAAACTTAAACCATTTTCACAATTAGAAAAACTGTCAGGTTCTTGGGAAACATAGAGTGCAAGTCCCCTTTTCACA
>NW_004798060.1:240698-241765 GCF_000002075.1 Aplysia californica | reverse complement strand
AAAAAATAAAATAATAATAATAATAAATTATTATTTTCTCTCGGATTCCTTCCAGTGACATTCGGGGAAGACAGCAAAGCCTTCCTTCCAGTCAATGGAGCGAAAGATGTGGTTTCTGACCCGGATACCAAGCAAATCCCGGAGGACGATGAGGATCCTGGGACGGACATGTCTTGTGGGCTGGGTGGGTGCAGACCAAAGGCGCTACAGGTGAGCAATGTTATCTCTATTATATATTATATTTTGAAAGTTCGTCACTTTAGCCACCTTAAACTTCGTAACCACTTAACTTTCGAATTTGAAAAAAAACCCAGTGGTTCAGAATCATTTAAAGGGTGCGTAGGTTTATTGAGGAGCCTGAAGTCACTGTCGTTTAATTTTCAGTTTTTTATTCGTTTCGTTTGGAACTAATTTAGGGAAAGTCCGTCTTCTAACACGCCATTGTAAGCAAATACGCGCTGTTCCACAATGGCTTGACGATCAATTCTTTTGATTCCGTTCATCGAACCGGTACTCAGCTCGTGATTTAAGAGTTGTTGATTATTGCGAGTTGGCATAAATCTGTTGTTGTTTTTTTCTTTCATGCAAGTATTTTTTGTTTTCAATACCAGATTTAGATCATTCATGATGTGGGTTTTCGAACCTGTCTGAAAAGGTCAACCCTAACTGAGAGGGACATGTACAACATCCCAGCAGAATGACCTTGATGCTCGATAAAAATGTTCTCCCCATTCGGGAATCGAACTCAGGTCCCCTGCGTGCAACAGCAAAGTGCCTATCCTCTACACCACAGACGAAGGTGGGGTTGCCATGATAAAGGCTTCAATTTCTCAGGACACAGTTGAAGCACTGGTGTAATATTTATGCTCAACAGTGTCACACAAAGGACGACAGTTCAATGATTTCCTCTTTGAGGAGTCTATTTTATTGAGTATGTTCGTCTTCCTTCTCAACCACAGCTGCTACTGCTGCTGCTACTACTACAACAAAAACTATAACAACAACAACTGCCATTACTACTACTACTACTACTACTACTACTACTACTACTACTACTACTACTACTA
>NW_004798060.1:237240-238287 GCF_000002075.1 Aplysia californica | reverse complement strand
CCCCCCCCCCCCTGTTTACCAACTCCTAAAAGAAAAAATGGCAAAGAAAAGAAAACATTACAAATCAAAACAGAACAAAACGAAACCAACCCCCCCCCAACAAAAACAAATATGTCACTTCATGAGTAATTTCTTGTGGGTGGTTGGCGGGAGCTCTGGTGTGGTTTACTTCTTCTTTCCTATCACACATCTATCATACTTATCTCCCCTCCTTCTTTTTTTTGTTTGTTACTCTCTTGTAACACTTCAAATTTTCGGCACTTATATGACCTTATTGTGTTGCAAGTGCCGTAAAACTCTTACAAAAACTAAACTAAACTAAGAGTAATTTCTTTTTGTGAGGGCAAATTCTTTTACTTCTAGATCAATGCTTGCCCAGGCAGTGGCTACAGAAAGGTTGGCAGTAAATATCGTCCTAAAACAATAAATTCGTTGCTGTCTTCATCTTTGTGACTGGACAGGTCAGAAATAGTAAAAGATGCACTTGCCGAAGAAAGATGGCTGTCTTATAATACCATTTTGTACCTGTTAAAAGATCATAATACATATCATTTTCCCTCGAAATAAACTCAGCACGGGTTTCTTTAATAACGAATTCGGGATACGAACAGTTAGGGACATCTCTTAATTTCATCAGTGTTAAATCGCCTTACCAGAGAGAATTTTATTTGCGGCAATTTCAGGAACTGAGAAGGAGAGTGTGCAGTAAATTATGTCTCTTGACTTGCATGGCAGAAGAAAGAAAAAAGCCTGAAATACAATTTTAATTCCCAAAGGCAATAATTGTATAATTAGTTTATTAAACTGCTTGGGACAACTTTTGAAGGTGCTGTCCGCGAAGACTTTCAGTTTATATTAAAAGGAGCTGGAATTGTACAAGCAAACACTTTCCTATTGCTGGGTACCCATTTCATCTGGGTGAAGTGAGATTCATTTGTGTAAAGTGTTTTTCTCAAGGATCCGGCGTCGCAACCTCACGATTACCAGTCCGGTAGCCTGACCACTTATCATAGTAGTAATAATAATAACAGTGATAATAATAATAAT
>NW_004798060.1:231313-236580 GCF_000002075.1 Aplysia californica | reverse complement strand
GAGGAGGAGGAGGAGGAGGAAGAAGAGGAAGAGGAGGAGGAAGAGGAAAAACAATAACATAATCCTGATAATAGAAATACAGTGATAGTGATAGTGTAATATTAGTAGCAATGACAATGATATTAACAATAATAATAACACGTCCAACTCTAATACAATTCAGAACACATTAATCGGTACAACAATGCATTGAAACGACTAACAAATTACACAACAAAAGTGCACAGACTCTGGCAACAATGCCAAGACAAAGAAATAACAGGAAAGCGCGGGCTCATTAATAACAAGAGAGTCCGTTTTTAGTTTTAATGGAGGTTTTTCGGCGCTCCCAACTGCATAGGGTCATATGAGTGCCAGAAGATCAGAGGTGTTACAAATTTAATAATATAAAAGAAGAAGGAGAGATAAAGACGATAGATGTTTGATAGGAAAGAAGGAGTAAACCACACCAGAACACCCGCCAACCACCACTCAAGAGAGTCAGTGCACGAGGCCACTGAAAAAGGCGTTATTTCAACATGACCTGAATGAGTGGCATTCCCCTCCCCATTTACCCCTAGGAACTTCTATATAATCGGGTTAATTCTCCCTATTTATGTCTTGCTCGGTAGGGCCCAGCCTTGCTGTGTCTGTGTAGTCTGTTGCAAGCACACGTGCCAATGCGCATAAACCTTGCGTTTGAAGGGTGCGTGTTTCTTTACACCAGTCTACGTAATCCCCGATCCCTTTTGGATCTGTTGAACAGGGACATTTTTACGCTAAGCAGAGATTGAGCGAAAGATGATTATAGTTATTAGCGACATCGGATTCAAGTTGCTCAATGAATTTGAGAAAATGTTAATCCTGCCGAACACACCTGATTTTGAGGATGCTTTGCTCTGTCTGTGATTTTTTTCAAACTTGGCTAGTAAGATGCACAAAGTGCGTAGAAGTAGGGGGGAGGGGGGTATTTACACACTATTGTAGCTTTTAAGAGTGCTTCGAAGGTATACATAAGAAAAAACAACAACCAACAAACAAAATGATTTGTAACCTCATCCGCAGGCACGTTTCGCCCATAGTTTAATACGTACTTTGTTTGTTTTTGTAAAGTGTTTTACGGCGCTCGCAACTGCATAAGGTCATATGAGTGCGCGGGACACATCTAATGTTTTCAGTTGGTAGGAAATTTTGAATTTTGCCCGGGTGGCGGCGGAAGCCTACTCTTATCGATTTTAGACCATCAAGGGATCTTTAACGTGCGCAACTTGCACACGGGCCCTCCGAGATTTTTCGCCCTTGTCCGAGAAGGCTAGGTGTAGATCTTTCCTACCAGAAGATCAGGGGTGTGGCAGAAAGACAGCAGTAGCAGTAGCCACGGAGTAGCAGTAGAAAAATACGTACTTTATTGCGTAAAACATCCACAAACACAAAATAAAACATGCCAGCAAAAAGCGCTATTCAAAATAAATTTATCAGTGCAAGGTCCTCACTGGCGCCTCTATGGTCATTACTGTGTCTAGCTATAGCACCGTAAACTACTTACCATGCCATACCAAGGCCATTGATCGTGGTTTATCGTAGTATATCAAGATCTTAGCAATGGTAATCTGCCCCCCCCCCCTCTAAAAAAAACCCACAAAAAATCCGCTCTTTGGCTTAAGCCAATCAATGACGCTTGTTGTGAGTTTTTCCGGTACATTAATATTATTAATAAGACGATAAATCTAAAAAATGTGCGCACGCCGAAGCTTCGCTCTTACTTAGGCAATCTTAAAAATAAACCCAAGTCACAGACTGTTCACAATAGCCTACACAATTCCATGTTCACGTATTATGGGCTACGCAGCAATAATAGTATTATAGCGAAAAGTACTCAAACGAATTGCAATTTGGTTCATTGTCTTGTCATCACTTTAGGTCTTGCTCTGCCTATGTGACCATGAGCTTAAGCGAGGCCAACGTGACTTAAGCAGATCAGCGTTAGTAGAGCTTTAGAATGGTTTGTAGTGGTAAAGGTATTATTACCTGAGTGTTCACTTCCAAAGCAAGAAGATTGACTTTTAGCTAACAAATAGATTAAATTTACGAAATCAAAGTGACAAAAGAGAATGAAAGTGAAAAAATAGGTCATCACAATCCCAAAGATATCAAAGTTATAGAACGTATTCACTAGATCTATGTCCTTGACTATGTTCAACCTGTGATAGATTAATTGTGCACGCCCACTATTTATTACCCCCAAAGGCTACCCTTGTTCAGCTGCAAAATGATATAAAATCTATTTCCTGCTTGAAGTCCTTCTTCCACTTCACTTGCGGAGAATAGGGTGCAACTAATACATAACAAGTCTTATACGTAAGATTCGCAAATTGCATCTATTTTAAAAGACTGCATTTGTTGAAAGGAAAAGAAAATGCAAAAAAATATATTCCAAAACTAAAGTAATAAATCGGTTAACACAGCTGGTCCAAAAGGGACTTTGTATTCACTTGTTCAAATGAAATTACCCTGCTTTTAAATACAGTTAGTTAAAGTGAGAATGCTCATTGGCTAGCATTAATATAAATTAAGTGCAAGGACGTTGTATCCTTCTCAGCCCGGGTTACCCATCGATTCTGACAGGCAGGGACGAAGCAGCGGGCTACGGAATAAAAGTTAATGATGTAAACATAAAATTGTGCCAGTGACGGTGTAAAACTTCTGAGGTGCACAGTCAGAGGGGGAAACAGGCACAGTCACAAACTGAAAACTTTGAGGGTAGATCTACTTACTTTACTTTATACTTCCTCTTGTACCATCTAGGGCGTCGAGGGGAGGAATAGCTTTCGGTCTCTGGCAAGCTGAATTACCTGACTTGGTGGGGTGTTGTGGATTTCTTTGAGGGTATCAATTTTAAAAGCTTGGAGACTAATAACTTCATTGTAACTGCTTAGCATAGGGCTATGATACGTCATTTTGTAAAGGGACGTGTTTCAGAGTCTAACACTAAGCAGTTGATTTCTGGTTGCCTTCCAGAAATGTAAAACAATAATAAAATAAACCAACAGTTGAATAGAAATGTAATAATAAGTTCACAAGCTCTCAAAATTAATACCATCACAGTTTCCAGTTTGTAACTATGCCTATTTTCCCCTGTGTTTGGGAGCTCCGCAACCTCCGTTGGTATCAAGCTGGATTACAGAGCAGATCGCCCTGATTCAAATTCTAGAATCGGCGGTCTTGAACCCATGTTGTTTTGTAGAGTTTTCTAAACTGTCATCTCGTTTGGCTCGGTCCTACCGGAGGTCCCACTTCTTAATTAAATAAACTAATAGTGTTGATCGGGGCATTAAGCAGCACCATATTATACGTTCATGTTTCCCCTGTGCTCGTTATATATGAATACTACAATATTAGTCTTCCACCAACAGATCACGACCTTGGAGAAACACTTCAACTTCAGCAGTTCGGTGTCCGGTTTCCTGATGTCCTGTAACGATCTGGGCTACTTAATCACCACACTCTTCATGTCTTACTACGCCAGACGTCTGCACATTCCGCGAGCCCTCGCACTATCTACCATCGTCTACGGGGTGTCCGGTCTCTTTTGCACTATTGCGTTCTTCGGCTCCAGGGACCAGATTCCTACGCCGCCTCAAGCAGAAAACGGTGCTACTTCCCAGGGTGAGTAGGCTCGTATACCACATATTAAGTATTAAAATAAACTAGATTGTGCACTTTGACGTATTATTGGTTTATTGTGGGGCGTATTAATTGACTCTATTTAGAATTACGTATTTCTGATACAACGTAGAGCGTACCATTTGACTCGGTCTGGAACCAAATGAAAAGCAAGACAGTGTAGGCTGTGCCCTCACTTGACTATGCCGTGACTGGAGTGTTGCCTTTCCATTGGGCGCCCACATCAGCTCAGTGAAATCTTTAGAAAGAGTAAAGAGTCGCGGCCATGACAATGCACTCTTTAGAATGATAATGAGGCATCGTCGCGAATTCAGGAGTTCGTCAGAATAATGAAATCGAAGGTATAGGCATCTTTCCGCCGGTTTGGTAAATTTTATCGAATATTTGTTCTTTAGCTCAACACATTTTATGTCCATATATATAAATATATATATATATATATATATATATATATATATATATATATATATATATATATATTTAAAAAAATAATAAATCTCCCCCCCCCCTGAACATCTCTCCTCTAATTCTCACGCCACAGCCCCTCCGCGAAGCCCGTCCCAGATGTGTTTGGCGGGAAACAGCTCATCGCTTGGTGCCATGTCCCAGAATGCCACCTGCGAGGAACTGGCGAAGCGCGTGGATACCTTTGAGGTGTCAGAGGGTTGGCGGACGGCGGCAGTGGTCATCATTGCTATAGGGATGATGATACAGGTAAGGACAGGTGGTGGGGATGGGAAGGGATGGGCTGCTTAGAGACAAACACGCACACACAAAAACATCAACACTCCTGCCTACCTACCCACGCCCCCCCCCCCACACACCAACACTCCTGCCTACCTACTTACCTACCTCCCCACCCCCACCCCCCTCATACACACACATACACACATACACACATATTTATTGAGACAGACACATAAACAAACACTCTTATATTGTTATTGATTGAACAGAAGATCAAACCACACCAGAGCACTCACTATGACCACACACTTCCAAACGTTGAATGACGAAAAAAGTGTAGGACGTATTATGTAATGTGTTTATGTCTTCCTGTGTTACCACAGGGCATAGCCAAGTCTCCCCGGCAGTCTTTCCTGGGAACGTATGTGGACGACAACGTGCCCAAGACAAAGTCAACTCTATACCTAGGTGAGAATCTCCTGACTTTTATAATATTAGTATTATTGATAGTAATAATGGTCAGTGAAGCTGTCAATTTTTGATTTACTGTTGACCCAGAATTTCTTAAGATACCACAGCACCCCCCCTCCCACACACACACATACAAACACATACACACACAAAACCCTCCCTCCCCCCACTCCCCGATAAATAAAATAATTTGTTGAAAATTTACAAAATTTAGTTTAAAAAATAAATAAAGAGATAAGAAAAACAGATTCCACCCGCTCTTCCATGTGGTTCCCTCTAAATCTGAAAATGCCTTCATGGATATTTCTTGCAGGTACGATGGTGGGTTTGTCTATTTTTGGACCGGCCTTGGCTTTCACCTTGGGAGGTGTATTCACAAAGATATACATCACTTTGGAGGGTACGTACGTACATATTTTTCGGTGTTTGTCGTGTGTGTGTGGGGG
>NW_004798060.1:223999-227473 GCF_000002075.1 Aplysia californica | reverse complement strand
AGATAGATAGATAGATAGATAGATAGATAGATAGATAGATAGATAGATAGATAGAAAGTTGATACAAGGAAGACGTTTGATAAAAATCAGTTCAGGCAATCAAAATTGATCTGCAACATAACCAGAATGGCTTTTAGTTGGACGAATTATAATATGTGAGACGTGCTGACGAAATGAGTTACTTCTCGCAATCCAGAAATGGAGATATTGGCCAAAAATCAACATTAG
Source organism: Aplysia californica (assembly GCF_000002075.1). Lineage (NCBI taxonomy): Eukaryota > Metazoa > Mollusca > Gastropoda > Aplysiida > Aplysiidae > Aplysia > Aplysia californica. The sequence continues at coordinate 227,245 of NW_004798060.1, read as the reverse complement.
GGTCAAATTTGTAGATTTTTATATTGATGCCATTTTCTTTAAGTATAACATGCCTCTTATTATTTCATACATATAAATTGTAAAGACTTCACCTCTAAGCTTGATGTATCTATTTCCATGGGTCTCGAATCCAAGAAGTAACTCATTTTGTTAGCACGCTTCACATATAGCCATACTAAGTAACACAGAAATGTTTCAACCACTGTCGTAACTTGTCCCCAGGTTGGTTCCCAGGCCCTGTCATTTTCGGTGCGATCACGGACAGCACATGCCTTCTTTGGAAAACGACCTGCTCCGGTGCGTTCGGCGCATGCGCACTCTACGACATTGACGTCATGAGGTACCGGTATCACGGGATGCAGATGGGTCTCCGAGCCGTCACAATCTCCCTGCAAACGATAGCGCTTCTGTACGCCACCTTCTCCAAAAAGGTTGTGTTCCAGCCTCATACAGACGAAACGACAACGGTCGGTGTTGACAGCGGTCATGTGATGACAGAAAGCCACAAGGCTGGACAGATTACCAGTTTGAACACGACAGACAAAGAGATGAAAGCTTGAAACTGTCGTGTTGTGAGTCGTTCACGGCTTTGAAAAACAATCCCCTGAAGCTTTCGTCTTGTAAGATGTTGACAGCTTTGAGGAAAACCTTTAAAAGTTGGGGGGTGAAACTTAAACTTGCCCACCCCCTGTTCTCCCCCTTTCACCCCCGTACTCCATCCCATGCGGAGCTTCCTCGGCCTGGTGAACAAATCAGGGGTTTCTATTCTCCATGGGGTCAGGCTGGGATTGCAGTGACGTCTTACCAGAACGACCCATTTAAGAATCGGGGTCCATATAATCCTTTATCACATTAAGGTTTGACCCTCGCCAATTTTTTTCCTATTTTTTTAAGACATCGAGAAAGAAATCCTTGATTCGATTCTGTGGTCTAGTGGTTAGGCTCTCGGATTCTCCGCCGTAAGGTCACGAGTTTATACCCAGTCAGGAGTCCGACGTTGTATATTAGGAAAGGGGAGAATTAGTTAACTGGTTAAAGACAGCGAAAGGTTTTACCAGCTTGTTAGTGTTTTAGCGCGTGTAATCCACAGCTTGCACTGTATACGTCCCCCAAATCCGAGAATGCTTCTTAGTTGTGTTCTAGGGTCTGCTGCGGAAATAATGTATCGTTGTCAAGCGCATAGAGCACGCTGCAGTGCTCAAATATGCGTTACATAAACGCAATTAATGTAATTTCTTATTTTATAAATATTTAGACATGCACGGGTGTCTTGGGGGTCATACCCATGAGCTAAATCCCGTTTATTTTAATGTGAGATTGAACACCTAAATCGAAAATGAATCTCTACGTCCAAGAAAGCTGTTACGCTTTTCTACACAATGCCCATGACTGTACTCCACATGTAGAGTTAAATTCGCTAAAATGTGATACAATTTGTCTAAAATTTCACCTTAAACATAATATGGAACGTTTGAAACAATATCTCCTCTCCTTATAACCCTATTGGGCTCGTAAAAATAAAAATGCCAGTCCGAGGGGTTCGAGACTCAGCTTGGACCGATTTTGTGTTCTTGGAAAAGGGCATTTTAAACGAATTTTCCCATTTGGTTGGGTTTTATGAAAGGTGAACGTTAAATTCAGAGGCCCCGCCTCCTGAAGAACCTTTCAGCAATGGAAAGAACTGACCTACTTTTGCAATTTTTAACAGGCCTACTTTAGCCAAAACGCTAGCATTATGGCGGTATAATGAGAGATATCTTGCGATGTCTCTTGCATGACCATTTTATAAAAAGCGCAATCAATACTCCTTTAAACATTTCTACTATTGTTACCAAAAACGTTGTTGATTAGTAGAATTGATCTTTCAACAGTTCTCGTCACCAACGACGTTTTTTTTTACAATGATTTTGTAAATCAGTGCAGTATCAGTAACTATTCCATTTCTGAAGCCAGCAACCTTCTTAAACATGTTGATTTGAAGAAATAACTCTTTCTTCTTTTATTGCCTACGATTTTGCCGACAACGACTTTGTTAACAAATTTGTTGACCAGTAGAATTAACCCCTCCACTTCCATCGTCAATGTCTTTGTTGAAAACGACTTTGTTGACAACGAATTTATTGACAACGAATTTATTGACAACGAATTTATTGACAAAGATTTTGCTGACATAGCGCCCACTAATTCGTTACCCTCCCTTTCCAGTTCCCAAAGGTAACTTTATTTAAAATGGCAACTGACCCTGCTGATCATAATGTTACTAATTATTATTGTCATTACCAAAGATTATTTTGCTTAAAATAGCGACTTAGCCTGCTAATCATGTTACTAAATATTGTTTTCTAATAATCGTGATATACATTCCATAATTAGAATTTGCCTTGTCTGTATGTAAATAATGAAAAACACGAAATGGAAAACGTTCGTCGTAATGTCAATGTTTTAGATTGTCGCAACGCAGTATGACTGTTCAACGTGAGATGTTACAAATTCCCGTTCTCCCTTTTTTTCTTTTTTTTTTTTGTCTTGTACCCTTTTCTGACCAACCGGTGGGTGCTCGATTAGCTCAGTTGGTAGCATGCGCAACTACCGAGCTGATGACCCCGGTTCTAATCCCAGACAGGGCGTTCTTAAACTCAGGTTGTTTTGTGGAGTTTTCAAAGCTCCCAATCTATTTAACTCGGTCCTATCGGAGACGGACGTTAAATTCGGAGGTTCCACCTCTAAGATAACAAAGTAACGTTGATAGAGGCGGTAAATCAGTGACCCTTACTTACATTCTCTTTTTTTTAGGCATAACGCTCACAATGCCTCCCCAGTAATTCACTTACTATATCGTTCATTATCAATTTAACATTTCTGTTCCCCAAAAGCGATGACCTGTTTTTGTACAATTGTGAGCATTTTTATCGTGTGTTGAGGCGTGTATGTGGGTGTGTGTATGGGGTGGGGGGGCTGAGGGGTGGGGGTGGCAGAAGGCCGTGGCTAGGTGTGTAAGTGTGTAAGTGTGTATCTGAGAAGGTGTGTATGCGTTTGGAAGAGGGGATTTTAGAGAGTTATTTGTACGTGTGTGAGAGACAGAGACGGGGTGGAAGAGGGTGTGGGTCTGTATACTGACGGTAAGTACACATTTGAGTGTAATGTGTGTACATGTGTGTGCATTTGTGTGTTAATGTGAATTTGTGTGTGTTTGTGTGAGCATCCGTCTGTGTCTGTATGTATATATATATGTATATATGTATATAT
>NW_004798060.1:222713-223803 GCF_000002075.1 Aplysia californica | reverse complement strand
TGTGTATGTGTGTGTGTGTGACAACAAATGAAATCTAACAGCACAGCAAAAAGATACATGGTGCTGACATAAAGAACAAACGTTATTGACTCTTGTTTTAAAAACTCAGCATCAGTTCCTTCCTGGACAGGGAAAGTAAGTGTCACAAAAGTACTCTATTATTATGCATCGTCAGTAAGTTTTCAGATCTTTTAAGCACAGAAATCATGTCTGTGTGTGTTTGGTTTTTGTGGTTTTTTCATATTTCTAAATGACCGTTATCCTGTCGATGTGGCTTATCGTTACGCTAGCGAACAAACGAACATATAGACAAATGAGCAAAAGAGAGCAGGGTTTTTATTTCAATTATAAGCTGCAATCACAGATCAGATCCATCCCAGCATTCAAAAGTCCCCTTATCCACAGCACCACTCAACACACATCGACCAAAAAACAACAACAACTCAGCAATGTAAAACATGAAAAAACCCACCCAAAAACCCCCATCAGCAAACCCCTCCTGCATGTTTACTCATTCCAACAAGAGAACCAGCAAACATTGATTTCAGGAGCTAAGCGGGAGTTTCCTTATCACTAAGACAGTGTTATGTAACATGACTCTAACAAGAATTTCACAGTTGAACGTAACCTTATTTATGGACCGAGCCGAATTTTTTTAATGAAAAAGAAAATATAGTATATTATTGGTATTATAACAAGTATTAGAATTAACAAGTATTATTGGTGTTACTGACATCATCATCATCATCGCCATTGTCATCATCATCGTTATTGTTATCATTCATCATCATCATCGTTATCATTTGCACGTGAAGAAAAAAAACTTGATGAAGACTCTGAAATTTTATAACAAAAAAAGTTCGACGTTTCGCCTGTTTAGGATTCATTATGAATTTGATCGAAACAACTAGAAAAAATAACACTTATTCACTTATATTGATGCGCAATGGCGCGTACAAGGAAATTAACACGGGAAGACTTGAGACAAGGAAAAGCTATGGTTAGAAATTGTATAAATGTAAAATGATGTATCGTAATGTCATTGTTATCATTATCATCTTATTTATTCTTTATATTATTCTTTTTATTA
>NW_004798060.1:216073-220516 GCF_000002075.1 Aplysia californica | reverse complement strand
CAACAGCAGCATCAACACAAACTACAATAACAACAACCAGAACAATAAAAACAACAACAACAACCACAACAACAATAACAACGACACCATCACAACCACCACCACAACCACCTCCACCAACACCAATCAGATCAATATCAATCTTTGACAAAGTCTTCTATGGGAAGTAACCTCGAAATTCTGAAAAATAGACACTTTGAATAGTTATCTCCCTTAACGTGATTCTCTCGGTGATTATTGGAGTCATTTTTATTTATTTTTTGCCACTCAGGCTTGGTGGAAGTTTTTTGAAGGCTGATGAGTGAAGGAGTCAGAGGGAGATTTTTTGAAGTTTTAGTAGAGGTTTTACGGCGCTCGGAACTGCATAAGGTCATATGAGAGCCAGAAGATTAGAGGTGTTACAAGAGAGTAACAAACAAACAACAACAAAAAAGAAGAAGGGGAGATAAGTACGATAGATCTTTGATAGGAAAGAGGGAGCAAACCACACCAGAGCACCCGCCAACCACCCACTGAGAGGGAGAGGGAGGGGAGCAGGAGGAGGAAGATGGCGTGGAGGAGAGCAAGAGGAGCAGGAGGAAAAGGAGGAAGAGGAGGAGGAGGAAAACAAGAGCTAAAGAGAGGAGAAGAGATGTGTACGAGAATGAGAAGCAGAAGGCGGAGGGGGGAAAAGAAGGAGAAGCACGAGGACGACAATATGAGGCCAAGGAACAAACAAAACGATAATCATAGAAATGTGAACAAAAGCGTGAACAAATTTACGTATATTAAAACAAGGAAATCAACCTTGAGAGGAGCAGAAACAACAATAACTTCAACAAAAACAACATAGACACCTTAAACAGCAACACCAACAACAACACAAAAAGTGACCAAACAACACTATCAGAATCAACAACTTCAACAACAACACCTTAAGCACAGAAACAACAACAATAAAAGAAGCCTTGTGTCATCGGACACTATGGTTTTTATTAAATGTTGAACAATAATATGTCTCTCTTAGCATACTAGTTTCATCTTCTTACAATAAACTATGTAATATATCACAGACTGGTTCTGCTGAAATACACACAGAGCAAACTCTCAAACAAACAAACAAAAATACTAAAGAAATACAAACCTTTCAACATGTACACATGTGGCGACCTACGATGGCGTGTTTGTAGTACCTCTGTATGTTTGAGTATAATGCATTAACCCTATCCGTACGGCGTGTTTTATTATTGTATCCATACGACGTGGGGAACTCTGTGTCACCACTTTCCAAAGAGGAAATTTACTCGTTAATCAGATCCGTACGCTTTGCATAGCAATCTATCAAAATGCTTTTTTAAATAGAAATACTGACATTTTAAAAGAGATCTTTGTACTAGAAGTATTTTAAAACGTGAAGAATACAACCCCGGGGGTACAAAATGACCCCAGGGCGTACGGATAGGGGTTAAAGTGTTTATATGTCGGTAGTAAGGCATTCAGAGCATGCTGCAGAGCGTTGATAAATGTTCTATATAAAAGCAACTACCAATAAGTAGGCTATGTGTATAATATTTGACGCCTTTGTAAACCAAATTTCTCTTCGAGGATCAATAAAAATGGAACTTCATTTAGTTTATCTTACGATCGTACACAAAATGGTGGAACAGGCGATTTGTAGGAGACGTCGTGTTCATATATTTTTTCTTCTTTAAAAACAGTTTTGTTTTCTTAAAATGATTCTCATGTCTTTTGGGCTCATAGGTACGTTGTACCTTAGGCATGATCTAACAAGGACTCTGCTAGTGGCTAACATAAAAGTATTGTTTTAAAAACTCGTCAATTTTTACTGGTACGCGTTGGTCATATTCGCCCTGATAAGGTAGCGAGTTAAACATCTCTTGTGAAAAACAATTACAAAAATAACTATACACACACGCATGCAAACACACACTCGCAAACACACACACACGCTCGCGCATACACATACACACACACGCGCACACGCGCAAACACACACACACATACACACACTCTAATACCTCATAATAATTAATACGTCAAAATACAAACACGCACATGCAAACATACACAGAATCACGTTCACCAGAATACATACATACACAAACATACACTCACGCGCACACACACGTACACACACAAATACACACACACAAATACACACACACAAACAAACACGCATAAACACTAAATAACACAAAGACAAACATATCCTTAATCATACACACACATCGTAAATACATAATCACAAGTTTCTCCTTAAACAAAAATCTCAACAAAAACCAAGTGTTTCGTCCAGGTTGTAGTTCACAAAGTCCCTAGTCTGCTGCAGTCACCACCTCAGGCGAATCACCAATTTCCATTATAAAAGTGATACAAGCACACACACACTACAATGTGGTGAATACCAAATCGGGCCTGTCTACAGCCGAGCATTCAATGTTATCAGATCAAACCATTTCAGCATACATGAAACTACACTCAAACATACTCATTAAAACAACGAAAAAAAACCCAGAAAACAAAAAAGCAAAACCAACCACCACCCCCCCCCAAAAAAAAACCAACAACAACAAAAACAAACAAAACAAAAAAAACCCCCAAAAAACGGAACAACAAAAACACACAGACACCTGAAAACCCCCAAACACTAAACTGCAGTCAAACGAAACCAAACGCAGCATCGATTAGATTCTGATGTAGAGCGGGTTTTTATTTCGGCGTCGTCACGCGCAGATACTTTTCAAAATGAAAACCGAAATCAATAATGAATTTTGTTTCGTTTCGATATTATGCTTCCGGTTTTTGAAATACATGTAGTTTGTGAGTCTGTACTTTCTGAGTAAATTGTTAATGAAAGTTCTGTTGAGGTGCTGCGTAATCAACCTAGCAGACAGAACAGAGCACTATTATAACACTGTGTGTCTTTTTTGTTTTAGTTTTAGTAGAGGTTTTACGGCGCTCGCAACTGCATAACGTCCTATGGGATTTACAAACCGGCTACATGCAGAAAGGCAAATTTTACAGGAGAGACAAAAAACAACAACGATTAGTGTTAAAACGCGTAACATAATCTAAGGTCATACGAGCGCCAGAAGATTAGAGGTGTTACAAGAGAGTAATAAACATAAAAAAGAGGAAAGGGAGATAAAGACGATAGATGTTGGACAGGAAAGAAGGAGCAAACCACACCAGAGCACCTGCCAACCACCCACGCTGTATGTCAGAATCAAAACGTGCTGATAACTAAATTTATCACCAGCGTATGAGATGTAGCGGTTAGGCGCCTCGCTGTAGCGCATAGGAGACCCAAGTTCGATTCCCAAGTGGAGACAAACTTTTGTCGGTCTTTCTACTGGAACGTTGTATCCCTTTCAACTCGGTTTGGCTGATAATTCTATGAGGATCAACGGAATGATTTTTTTAATGTGCTTATGTGGGTGTAAAATATTTACAAAGATAATGAACTTCTTTTTGTTGTTCTTGTTCTTGTTCTTGTTCTTGTTCTTGTTCTTGTTCTTGTTCTTCTTCTAAATGGACATCCCAGTCTCTTGTGCAAAAGCTGTTGTTCATCTCAGGTCCTCCAGGCTCCTCTTGAGTTTTGAATCAGCCTACCTATGGTTGGGCCAAGGTTTCCTTCTCATTAGTGTCTCGAGCATTGGGCAGGCTTGTAGTAGATTGCTTAATCATAATTATTGGCGGATAGAAAAAGTCAGCTCTTTCAGAATAACTGCACTGTTTATAATGTTTCGTATGGTCAACAATGTAATCTTTGTTACTATTAATACATTAAAGAGAATGTTGGCTTAGTTAAATTATACGCAATTGTACGCACGTCATTTGAGCCACCTCCCCCCCCCCTTCCATAGTAGCAAATAAAACATCATTTCCCTAAACCATCCCTCTGCGGTGGGAACCCTTCAGTAGTTAAAAAAAAGTTTCCAAGGCTGACAACATTTCAGACAGACACTACTCGGATTGGAACCTCAGATATTCACTTTTTGGTCAAGTTGGTAAGAGAAAACTTCACGGAGGTCGATTTCCAATTGAGGTTTGCCCTATTACAGTCACAAAAATAAAAGCATAATAAGCAATAGCACGATTTATTAATATAGCGTGTTTCTTCTTCTTGAGTGTATTAGAATAGTACCTATTGATGCAAAGGTCTACCGACCTAATGTACAGACAAGAGACAAGTGACATTTACACAAATAATAGGCCACGTACTCACAAAAACACACACAAATACACACTTATAAAAATAGAAACACACACACACACGCGCGCGCACACACACCCACACACACACACATGACCACGCGTAAACATGGAAACATAAACATGCAAAGATACACACAAACACTCACACGCACCCTCTCACACACACACATACACACACATACACACATATATAATATACATACGTATGTATGTACATATTATATA
>NW_004798060.1:213706-215175 GCF_000002075.1 Aplysia californica | reverse complement strand
TCCCTCTCTCTCTCTCTCTCTCTCTCTCTCTCTCCCTCTCTCTCTCTTCCTTCATTCTTGTATCCTCTTTCTCTCCAGTTCTGGGTGACGATTGTAAGTTCGAACTTTAGAAGCTTTTCGTCATGTGAGCACAGAATTCTGAAATAGAGACAAAGCAATCCATCATTCTATCATTCTATGATCAATTCCTACCTGTTGTTGAAAGATGCATCTGGTGTGATATGTACTCAAATTGTTTTGTTGTTTTAGTAGAGGTCTTACGGCGCTCGCAACTGCAAAGGTCATATGAGCGCCAGAAGATTAAAGATGTTACAAGAGAGTAACAAACATAAAAAAGAAAGAGGGGAAATAAGGACGATAGATGTTTGATAGGAAAGAAGAAGCAAACCACATCAGAGCACCCGCCAACAACCCACATGCGCACAGTTGTCAGCTTCATTTGATATTGAATTTTGTTGGGAGTAAAATATAATATTATTTTTTATGTATACCCTCATGTGTTAAAGGGGCTCCTGTAAAGCAAGGAAAAATTATCCCTGTGTCAATAAAGTATTATCTTATCTTATTTTTACTTGTCTATCTATCTATCTATCTATCTATCTATCTATCTATCTATCTATCTATCTATCTATCTATCTATCTATCTATCTGTCTATTTATCTGCCTTTTTGTCTGTCTGTCTGTCTGTCTGTCTGTCTGTCTGTCTGTCTATCTATCTATCTATCTGTCTGTCTATCTATCTATCTATTTATCAGCTGTGAATTCAATGGACTGTTTTTTCGAACCAAACTGTGTTACTCGTGCCTGAATATTATAATTTATCAAAACCAGTATTGGTCTCATTTCTTCTGTTTCGCTTGAGAAAGATTCTCATTTGCACACATTGATGGACGAACTAGTATTATCATAATCGATACTAAGATTATAGTATAGGTGTAAGGAAGCGTTCGAAATAAGCGCTCAAATCAATTGCAAGCCGATGTTGATTTTAATCTAAACAGCGCTTGAACCAAATTACATTATGTCCCTAGGATGTGTTCATTTCAGCACTTCAATACCAAGGTAACAAAAACAATTAAAAATGCAGTAATGTCGTGTTGGATATTGAACAACGACTATTTTAAGACATTTTTGCATGCACTTTTCAATCTGAAACTCTGAAACCGTGCCTAATGACGGAAACCTTCTCTAAAGTTAGCATCGAGATTCGTTTCATTTCTTTTTAAAATCTGTTTTTTCTAATCTGGTGTGTTTTCTTTCACGCATTTCCCAACGATCTTGCTCTGATTACTTTCATCTCACGCTTCGATCTATAGATTTTGTTACACTGATTCTTCGTGAATAATCGATAGAAGTTGTTCACACTTCGTGCTGTGAGAGGAAGAGGAGAGAGAGAGAAAGAGATAGATAAATAGATAGATAGATAGAGAGAGAGAGAGAGAGAGAGAGAGAGAGAGAGGGGGATAGAG
>NW_004798060.1:211046-212186 GCF_000002075.1 Aplysia californica | reverse complement strand
CAATAGCAAAAACAACAACAACAACAACAACAACAACAACAGCAGCAGCATCAACAGTAACGGCAACAAAAACAACAACAACAGCAACAAAAATAACAACAACAACATCAGCAGCAACAACAGCAACAACAGCGGCAGCATCAACATAAACTGAAAGGATAGCAGCAACAGCAACTACCTTAAATAAACAAACACACAAGCGTGCAACTAGACGTAAGATAAAGCAACGAAACAATCCCAATCTCAGCAATAGCAGCAAACAACCCTTTGAAGATCACTAGAAAAGCAAAACACGATACCTTGGTAATCGATTTTTCCATCACCGTTCTGATCTGCTTCTTTCATCATCTCCATCACTTCATCGTCTGTCATTTTATCGCCTGTGGTGGAGCAAAACAAAGAACAAGAGTTTGTCATGAACAAGTTTATGTAGCATGGTTTTAAAACACGTTTTTGTTTCTTTTGTCTTTGCTCTGAAAGCAGTGACACCCTATCCCTTACATTAAACCTTGCCCTATCACCTAAAAATAAAGCACTGTTGGGGGTCTGCCATTTTCTGTCAGACCCCCATTGTATCAACGAGGGATTCCTTTCCCCGAAAAAAAAAATCCTTGAAAAAAAGTAGTGGTAGTAGTGAGATTTACGAGATCTCAGAGCCGTTATTTTTGCTTCATTCAAGTCTTTCAAAAAAACCAGTTTAGGACAAAGAGATTCACCCGCTTACCCACCGACTGATCCACACATCCACCCGTTCACCCAAAGGTTCACCCTCCCACCCAGCTGTTAATCCACTCACATAGATGTAGATTCACTCACCAAACACCTACCAAGCACCCATCCACCCACCTTGTTGATCCATCTACCATCCAAAACCCATTCCTCCTTAAATGTGACCCTTTATCCAACTACCACCCGTCATGCACCATCCATCTGTAAATTCACCCGTGACCCAATCACCCATCCACCCACCCACTCATCCACACACACACATCCCCACACCAACCCAAATCCACCCACCCACCCATCTACACGTAAATGCACCACCCACCACTAATCCACCAATAAATATCCATATCAACCTATCTATCTCACCACCCTCTCACCTACACATAAGTGTTCCATCCACCACTAATCCACCCA
>NW_004798060.1:207746-210688 GCF_000002075.1 Aplysia californica | reverse complement strand
AAAAGTCCACAACGCCATCTCACCACCCACTCATCCACATGACGTGAATACATCATTCACCACTATTACACCAGTAAATCCCCCACACCCAGCCCCATCTGACCCAAAGTCCAGCCAGCCATCTCACCCAAAGTCTGCATAAACGTTTTGAACTCCCCAGCGTCGATGTACCCGTCGTTGTCCGTGTCAAACATCTCAAAGGCGTCCTTCATCTCAGAGCCAAACTCCTCCGCCGTAGGCTTCGACAAGTTGTTGGCAATCACGTAGCGCTCAAACTCATCGTACTCTATAGAGCCACTACCTGAAAAGAGGTAAAGTAAAGTAAGTGTTATTGATTTCACACCCCTATCAAGACTATTATGTTATTTAAGACTATTACTTTGATGTCCATCTCAAAAGGGACCGAGACAAACGGGGTTTTTGTGTGGTTTTTTAAATAGTTTTTGTGAGTTTTACGGCACTTGCAACACAATGAATGACGAAGATTAGACGTGTTACAAGAGAGTAACAATCACCTAAAAGAAGGAGGGGAGATAAAGACGATATATTTTTTTATAGGAAAAAAGGAACAAACCACACCAGAGCACCCGCCAACCACCCCCACAATTGGGTTTACTAAGACTTAGACTTAGAGACCCCCATGTCTTGAGACGCATGAGGCAATCAGAGACGACCAGGAAGACCCGACTGCAGCTAAGGCGGGGACAACGCAAATGGGTTGACAGCCTTGAAAACTTGAAAAGTCCACAAAAGACACGAGTTTTAGAACGCTCAGTGTGGGATTCAAACCTGGACCACCCGTTCCGTAGTCCAGTGTGATACCTAATGAGCTAACAAATCGCCCATCTAAGAGTTATAATAATAACGACAAATAATAAGTATAATTTAATAAATAGCATTCTATATCCCCGCTCAACAATAGGTTCTATGCGATTTACATTCTATATTATTATGACAATCACCACTATCACCACCGCAATCACCACCACTACCACAACCATCAGCAGAATCAACACCATCACTATAAACCATAACCATAGCCACGACCACTGTCATTATCTCCGCCACTACTACCAACACCATCACCATCACCATCACGATCACCATCACCATCACCACCACCACCACATACCATCCTCATTCAGTTCGCTGACGGCATCTGTAAACACAATTAACTGCAATTGCAGCATCGTCTTCATCTCATCCACAACAACCACAACCACCACCACCACAACAACAACCCCCCCCCCCCCAACACACACACAGTCACAACAACAACAACCACACTACCACATACCATCCTCATCCAGTTCCCTGACAGCATCTTCCACTTGCGTGTCTGTAAACACCATGAACTGTGACTGCAACAACGTCTTCATCTCATCCAGGGACAGTTTCCCGTCCCCATCATCATCCAGGATGGCAAACGCCTCTTTGATTTCTGAACCGGTGACACAGACAGTTTAGCTTTAGTAGAGGTTTTACGGCGCTCGCAACTGCATAAAGTCATAAGAGCGCCAGAAAATTAGAGGTGTTACAAGAAAGCAACAAACATAAAAAAGAAGAAGGGGAGATAAGGACGATAGCCGTTTGATAGGAAAAAAAGAAGCAAACCACACCAGAGCACCCAACAACCACCCACGGCGACACAGACAAGCGGAGACAGGTTTGAATGATTGTAAAGAATTGTAAATGATTGTACGTTTTTATAAGTAAATGTGAATTGCACTATATAGTTACAAATGGTTGTAAATGAGTGTGAATGATTGTATATGAATGTAAATAATCGTAAGTTATTGTAAGTCAATGTGAATGGTTGTAAAAGATAGAGAATAAGTGTCAGAAGATATAAATATTTTGAAAATGATTGTAAAAGAATGTATATGGTCACAATGTCCGGACAGACAGAATGAGATATTTGATTAAAAAACACACACACAAACAAACAAACAAACAAACAAAAATGCCTGTCATGAGAATCAAACTTGTGTTTTCTTCACGCGACTGTGAAGCATACAAGTATATCACATAAGTCGGTGAACAAAAACAATAACAGAAGCAAAGAAACACACAGTGAAAAAAAAGTGAAAGAAAATTGAATCGTTCGACTCCCACCTTTTTTCTCCTCCTCTGATATCACTCTCTTTTCACCATCGTCTCCCTTGGGAAGAAAAAGAACAAGGCGGTGGATGCAAAAGACTTCTCAAAAAAAAAGAAAAGAAAGTTTTTACGCCCCATGCAACACTACCAGGTTATTGAACCCTATCCAGACGCCCTGGGTCATTTTGTACCCTCGGGGTTGCATTCTTCAAATTTTAGAATACTTCTAGTACGAAGATCTTTTTGAAAATTCCAGTATTTCTCAAAAAATCATTAATTTTGACAGACTACTATGCAAAGCGTATGGATAGGATTAACGAGCAAATTTCCTCTTTAGAAAGTGGTGGCACAGAGTTCTCCACGTTGAATGGATACGATAGTAAAACACGACGTACGGATAGGGTTAAGAGGCGGTACCTCTGAATTTCAAAGTTCATCTCAAATTAAATACATGTATAGAAACATGGAGGTGTCATCTCTGGCTCAGACGTTGATGTGCAGACTCCCACTATTGCTTGCGGTCGCAAGCTGTCTTTATACACTCTGTACTACTTAGATCTAGGCCAGTTCCTCCCTTGATGTTGTCGATTCAGCCATATTGTTCTTTATTCTTTATCCTCACTTAACTTTTTTGCTCCACATCTTCTATTGGACAGTGCCAAACGGGAAACTCCCCATGGACACAAGGTCGGACCAAGCTGAACCTCGAACCCCCGTGCCCACAATCTCACGATTATTCGTCTGCTGGCTCAATCATTAGAGTGTTGAAATAATTCTTCCGGCGGATGAAGGGAAGGAGGGGAAGGTGGGGGAGAAGGAGGGAAAAAATGCGTGTTGGAATG
>NW_004798060.1:205381-207301 GCF_000002075.1 Aplysia californica | reverse complement strand
ACCGACATGATCCTCTGTCCAGCAATGAATCCCGTCAGCGTGTGCCTGTGTGTGTGTGTGTGTCTGTCTGTCTGTATGTTCGTCTGTGCGTGGATGCTTGACCGCTCACAACATGGCCGACACAAGTGACTTTTCTAGTTGCTGCTTCACCCACAACGGAAGCCACAAATATATTCTCCTTTCAGCGAGTTCTCACACACTAGCGACGACGAAAAGTCGTTTTATGTCGTTGTCGCTGTTGCTGTTGTCGATGCTGTTGTTGCAGATGTTGCTGTTATTGCTGTTGTAGAAAAATCTTGTTTAACGAATTTGCTGCGTCGCTTTTTTGTTGTTTTTTTGCGTAGCAGTTGTTGTTTCTTCCGACGCCGCTGTTGTTATCGTTGATAGTTTTGTTTTATGTTCAGTTTTGTTTTTATTGCTTGTAGATGTACTTTATAAAGGGTGACGTTTTCGTTGCTGCTCGATGATCTGAGCCAAATATGATGCTGCTGTTCTTGCTTCTCTCGCCGCTGCTTTAACCACAAATATTTCTGTCGTTATTGTTTTCACAGTCAGATTTTTGAATTTTTGAAACAAGGCCTAGATCTAGCAGGATAACCAGTGATTTTTTCACGTACAGTCAAAACCAACAGGTCAGAATCTGAAACAAACAACAAAAAACAAGAATAGTGATTACGTTATAAAGCATGTGTTTGAATGTCATGACTACTTGTCTAACCAGAAGAAAAGAAAATTGACCACAAAGAGAGACGTCTGTGGAATGAGTACCCTATTCGCAGCTGCATGCAGAAGACTTGGAAGTTGGAGCTCGATTTCGTGTATGAGGAAGGTTTAAAAAAAATTGGAATGTAATTTTTTTTCCTAATGTAGCATCTTTTTCTTTTCTAATTTAGTATCTTTATTTTGTATACAGTACAAATTGACGGTTCAGGTCAAGAAACACGTAAGCTACATTTTTCTAAAAACGACTTTTAAAAAAAGTATTATTATTTATTTTTGTTGCTGCTATTCTGTGGCAACAGGTCTTTCTCTGTGACATCTTTTCGATGTGAGGATCGGACGGACTGTAAATTAACTTATTTACAGAGGTGTCATCTCTGGCTCTGTGTCCCACTCAGCCTTGGTGGTTGGCCTTGACAGACAAGGTCGAAGCAGCCCGCTTCCTAAATTATCAAAACTAAGTCAACAGGGGCGCAAAACATTCCCAATCAATCAACCGTGGCCAAGAAAAAGATAACATCACTGACGTCGACTTCACGTGAACGAGAATTCGAACGAGATTAATTAGTTTCTTATCGCGCTTGAATTCACATATTATTTTTGTGTGATTCTTGGGCTGATATGTATAACCTGTGTAGGCCTACTTGGTGTACAGAGGAGTCCCATTAACCCGGACAAAGTTATTTCGAAACCAGCGTTAAACCTAAAGTAATAAAACTCCATATTGTTTTTTCTAAATATTTGAGACGCCTCTTTACAACGAAAACCCAAATAAACCGAAGAAAAACAGGCAGTCATGCAGATTTCGTTTTTAGCGGACTCCTCTGTATTATGCTTTTGTCTTTTGCCTCAGTTAACAGATTGAAAGGGTTAATTAATAAGATGAATTTTTAACACCATAATTTGCTTCAACACTGTTTTCAATACGTCTTACGCTTAACGGATAACTTCTGATGTAAAAATAAATCTATGAGAAAAATTATCTCAGTCAATGGACGTGGACAAAGAGGTGACGCTGAAAACGGTTGTATCAATATGATGAACATATTTTATCTATATTTAGTAAATCTTTTCAAGCTTCCAAACTTCAAGCAGATGAGTAAAATGGTATGTTTAGAACATGTATGACCTTGTGCGATCTTAAAGCAGTATGCATGTTACAGAATAGAGGAAGTAGAATGCCAAATTGATATATATATA
>NW_004798060.1:202383-205225 GCF_000002075.1 Aplysia californica | reverse complement strand
ATATCATCGAAAATTTTCTCTCTATTCATTTAATGTGTTTCAAATATAAATTTTTATATCGCTGTCGTTGCAATAAGATAATGCAACGATTATTTACACCGGAGTAGTATGTATTATACAATACGTGTTGACCGATAAGGGTTTCTTAACTTTTACCAGTCGTTAGCCTATTCCCTGCTGTGACGCAGCAAGCTTAATTTGAAGTAGGAATTTTCAACATAAAAAGATAGCCTTCAAGTTACAAGCATGTTTTAACAACCAATATATTTTTTTAAACATGAAGACTTTTTTTGTGTTTTTGTATAGTGTTTTACGGCGCTCGCAACTGCATAAGGTCATATGAGCGCGCGGGACACACCTAATGTTTTCAGTTGGTAGGAAATTTTGAATTTTGCCAGGTTGGCGGCCGAAGCCTATTCTTATCGATTTTAGACCACCAAGGGATCTTTAACGAACGCAACTTGCACATGGGCCCTTCGAGATTTTTCGCCCTTGTCCGAGAAGGCTAGGTGTAGATCTTTCCAACCAGAAGATCAGGGGTGCGGCTGAAAGACAGCAGTAAGAAGAAGCGAAGGAGAAGCAGTAGAAAGGCTGCAGAAAGAATCAGGAGCACAGAGGAAGGGGCAAAGGAGGTGAGGGGGTGGGGGCAGAAAGAGGAGACGAAAGCAGACGACAGAACATTGCTGGAGAGCAGGAAATTAGGTGAAAGGAGACAAATTTAGAGAAGAAAATTTTTCGGTCGCTACCTGGATTCGAACCTGGGACCTTTTGAATGAGAGGCCAACACCTTAACCTCTAGGCCACGAGAGCCCCCCCCCCCATGAAGACTTTATATTTTATAGAAGGATTCAGTTGCAATATATGCAGGCAGAGATTTATGACGAAAACGAGGTCTTATAAAAATCAAAACAGCAAACAGAAAAAAAACAAAAAATAACAAAACTAGAACAAAAACAACAAAAACCCAACAAACAATAGCATAGCATTTAGGTCTAGGAGTTAATGTTTAAAAAAAAATAACATTACGCACTTGGATAGAATGACTTTGGCAATACATGTAATATCGGTACCTCTTGAATCTATTTCCGACGCATTTGCTTTTGTTTTTGTTTTTGTAAAGTGTTTTACGGCGCTCGCAACTACATAAGGTCATATGAGCGCGCGGGACACACCTAATATTTTCAGTTGATAGGAAATTTTGAATTTTGCCCGGGTGGCGGCCGAAGCCTACTCTTATCGATTTTAGACCACCAAGGGATCTTTAACGTGCGCAACTTGCACACGGGCCCTCCGAGATTTTTCGCCCTTGTCCGAGAAGGCTAGGTGTAGATCTTTCCTACCAGAAGATCAGGGGTGTGGCAGAAAGACAGCAGTAATGAGGAGCCAAGGAGTAGCAGTAGAAAGGCTGCAGAAAGAGTCAGGAGCCCAGAGGAGGGGGCAAAGGAGGCGTAGGGGTGGGGGCAGAAAGTGGAAATGAAAGCAGACAACAGAACATTGTTAGAGAGCAGGAAAGGAGGTGAAAGAAGACAATTTTAGAGAAGAAAATATTTTTGGTCGCTACCCGGAATCGAACCAGGGACCTTTGAATGAGAGGCCAACACCTAAACCTCTAGGCCACGAGAGCCCCCACGCATTTGTAAACACACACTGTACGTACAAAGCTCAAAAGTGACGTATCATTTAACCAGACATAAAAATTAAATTATCTGATCAAAAGACCTACTATGTCTCTCTGTTCTAAGTGTGACAATTCAAATAACCGTGATTCATTATGAAAAGAGGATGCAACAGATACATCACTCACCTTATTAAGAAAATTATAATTATTTCTCATCCATCACTGGTTTTAAATGATGCTCAGATATCCCAAGAATTAGTTTCGTCTGTAAAATCTGTCACTTTCTCCACCAATCACAACATTATCACGGAATGAATTTTTAAATTAACAAAACAACAGTGAGAGTGAGATCGTAACAAACAATAGGCCTACCTTCAAAAGACACCAGACTTAACGACTTTAAAAAGAAAAAAAACAGAGGAAACAATTAATGGTTTTTCAATCTAGAAACTTTGCAAAAAAGAGTCATTTTCAAAGAATCAAAGTGAACATTAGGCATGAATGATACTAATACATTTCATTGTGTGTTCTGGGTTTAAAAGAAGATATTATTATTATTTAAACGTAGGCCTACCTCCTCAGTATCGTTCTAAATAAGCTATCGCAGATTTAGCTCTGACTTGTGCTCGTCTCTCTACTACTACTCAGAGAAGCTGTGAGCCGGAATAAAATGATCGTTTCTAAAATGTGGCACTTCTATTGTGCGGTCATTGATAAAGGAGGATATCTTTTTCATCTCTTAGGGTATTTCTTTTTGCCATTGTCTTCATTGTCTGCTGCAAGTGGCAATGTGGATATTTCAAAAGCTGAATCGATTTACGTTTCTACTGTTGATTTTTTGTTTCGTTCAAAGTATCAGAGGAGTGCTCACGCGCGCGCGAACGTATGTGTGTGTGTGTGTGTGTGTGTGTGTGTGTGTGTGTGTGTGTGTGTGTGTCTGTGTGTGTATGTGTGTGTGTGTGCATAATGCCTAAGGACATTTATAAACAAGCGTGTTTGTTTTCGTGTAAGAATTTTTGTGTATGTGTCTGTGCCTGTGTGTGTATGTGTGTTTGTGTATGTGTGTGTTTGTGTGTTTGCCTGTATATATTTATGTGTGACTGTGTGTGTGTATGTTTGTGTGTGCGAGAGAGACAGGGGGAGAGAGAAAGAAAGAAAGACAGAAAGACAGAAAGAAAGAAAGAAAGAAAGAAAGAAAGAAAGAAAGAAAGAAAGAAAGAAAGA
>NW_004798060.1:197950-200894 GCF_000002075.1 Aplysia californica | reverse complement strand
ACAGAGAGAGACAAAGAGAGAAAGGGAGGAGACAAATAGATAGAAACATAAAAGAAGGAGAGGGAAAGAGAGAAAGACAGATCAGAAATACGTTCTCGGCAAATTCCTGTTTTATGGCGTGTTCACGATAAGAAATCAATCACTTAATTGTGAGGGATTTGACCTGACTTCATACAACTAGCTTCTGACATAGTAAGATAATTTGACAACATGTAGTAACCGTTATTCCAATGTTATGGTGCCATTCCTTTTTCGTTAGAGATAACCTCCGTCTGAATTGGCTCAAGAGGCCTACCAACTCACCAACTGAACCCTATCCCTACGCCCCGGGGTTATTTTGTACCCCCAGCGTTGTAATCTTCACATTTGACAATACTTCTAGTTCGAAAACTCTTTGAAATTTTCAGTATTTCATTTTAAAAATCATTTTGACAGACTGCTATGCAAAGCGTACCGATCGGATTAACGAGTAAATTTCCACTTTGAAAAGTGGTGGCACAGAGTTTCCCACTTCGTATGGTTACGATTGTAAAACACGACGTACGGATAGGGTTAAAGAGCTCACACTCACCAATTTATGACGACACAGTGGGATCAGACGCTCGTCGATTTTTTTGGTTTACTGGCATCTTCTTAAATCCTGTTCGTTTGTCTTGTTTTTGTTTTTTTTAATACAAAAATTACTCAGATAAATTCGTGAATAGAACTCAAGAGATGTTTTCGATTGGAAGAAGTGCGCAGAGTCATCTGGTGAAAGAGGTTTAAAAGTTGAGAGAAGAAAAAAGGCTGCCAATGTTTTGTGACTTTTGTGACTTACAAAACTTGAGTGTTCTCGATAACAGCAAATTTACATTATTTTTTTTTCTGTGGCTTTGATCAAGCGGTAAAACCATAGACAAATTATGTCTTTAATAAACATAGAAAAGGTATTGACAGGGTCAGTCTGGGCTAAGAATGAATTATTTTCGTTTTATTATTACAGAAACAATCATCAGACAGGCTTTGACGTGGAATCCACATGAAAAACGTAAGACAGGAGGACCAAAAATGGCATGGAGGCGAGCCATACAAGCGGAAATGGAAAAGGCGGGGACATCATGGAAACAGCTAGAAAAGGATGCACAGGACAGGTTTCGCTGGAGAAATGTTGTTCATGGCCTATGATCCACTGGGAGTTAAAAAGTGCAAGAGAGAGGGATTACAGACATAATAAAAATAACCAGCATAAGTGGTGTAGAGGTTAGGTGCTTTTTTGTCGTACGCAAAAGACGGGAGTTCATTTCCCGAGTGGGGAGAATTTTTACAGAGTATCTGGGTCTATCTGCTGGGGTGTAGTATCTTTCCCAGCTCGAGTTGGCACTGACTGGTGGGGTCGATAGCCCCCTCTTAAATCATCTAAATTATTGGAAAAAGGGGAGGGAGGGCGGTAAAAACATGCCTTCAAGATTACACCAAAAAATAATCTTTAATGGCTCTTCTCTAGGCTGAAGATATAGAATGCATTTCAGAGGAACAGATTAGGAATTTGACTTTGTTTTGGTAAAAAGAAACACATCCACACAAAACAGCCATTTAGTTGAAGAGGAGAGGAAGACAGACATATATGGAAACAACAGTTAAAAAGAAAAGAAGTTGCACTCATCAGCACAGCCCTCCACTGCCCGGCTAATTAAAAATAAAACTGATACAATGTATAGTTTTTTAACATGAAAATTAGTTGTATATAACCTTAAGTGAGGCTGACGGCTCCCACCTTTGTATTGGCCCTTCCTGGCAGCGAATCGACTGGTCAAATATTTACCCCAGGTCTTTTCTACCCGTCCATGTGGACACCCGGCTAGTCTGAATGGGACATTTTGGTACTTGAATGTGTTTACTCTTACTAGAGGTGGCACATAATATATATAAGGGGTTGACGGATTGAATTCGGAATTTGGAATCTGGAAAATTCCTGAACCTAAGTTCCAGTTGGTCGATTTGCTGGAGCGGTCTAATCCGGACATAAATCAATCTTGCTGGCTGGAAATTTGTTTTCAAATTGTCTAAGACGGTTACACGTCGTCGAGGAGAAAAGAGGCGGTCTTAGACAGGTGAACGTCTTACACAGTGTCATTATAATCAAAAGCACGCGAGGGACGAAATGGAAAGTGGCCGTTGGTACAAGTTATAGTCATATACAGATAGCTGTTAGACACTATACTCTTTTAAAAAGTCATAAAATATTAATAATTGTATTACACGTCTTGTCTGGATACTTTCAGCAGAACAAATTAAAGTGCCTATTCTATTCTAATTTCCTCTAAAAATGCCTGGTCGCGCCGCTAGCTTAGTTGATATCTTGGTGAAATACGGACAAACGGCTCGAATCCCCGACGATATGTTCTAAAAATGAGTGCTTTGGTGAGTTTTTTAAAATTCTCGTCCCATTTGACTCGGTTTTATCGGAGATGGACGTTAAATTCGGAGCAAGATATATCAGAGCACCCGCCAACCACCTACCCACATTTCAAACACGTCTCATTCTCAACATATTATGTGCTTCTATTCAGAGTAATCCAGACATAGAGCAGTATGTCACTTAATGCACCTAACACGAATTGTCCGCACTTCACCCTGATAGGAATAGGTATCTGACTCAAGACGGAGAAATAAAGTGTTAGTTTGTTAGTGTTGGAGCGCTTAATCAGCTGCTTTGACCGCATACTTCCCTGAAAGCCGGGAATGTCTCTGAGTCTTCTATAATCTGCTCGGTTGATAATAAGCGTTTATACTTACAGAACATGCTGTAGAGTCTAGATCTTAAGCGCTTTATAATATAATAATGCAATTATTTATTATCATGATACTACTACCGCTACTACTACTGCTACTACTACTACTGCTACTACTACTACTACTACTACTACTACTACTATTACTACTACTACTACTACTACTACTACTA
>NW_004798060.1:194365-195479 GCF_000002075.1 Aplysia californica | reverse complement strand
CGTTTGTTGCCATTTCTTTGTCCAAAAGGTGCCAAAAGGTGCCACAAAAAGTTGCAAAAGTTGCCCAAAAAGTTGCCAAAAGTTGCCACAAAAAGTGTCAAAAGTTGCCAAAAAGTTGTCATTAATTTCAAGCTTTCAACTCTCTGTAATGACGTAATATAGCAATATGTTGATTGAGGTAACAACCTGTAGCACCAGAATTTCTTGTGCTCTGTTTTGAGCATCCAGAATATCATTTGTAGTCACCAAGAGGGCAAAACCGTTGAAAATATAGGTTTCACAATAGAATGAAATCAAAATTAGAACAGCGCGTATAAATAAACCAAAAAAATTAACTAATTAGGGCGTGTGTCCACCTATCTCATGATTGGCTGTTTTAACCCTAAACGTGTGTAATTCAAGAAAAAGTAGGCTTGCAGGATACCACATGTAAATTATATTATGGAATCACACACAATTGGGTTGTCCAGTGTCAGTATTCGGTTTTGGATGAGACACGCTCTAACATAACATAGATCCACATGGACATCTTAAAACGTATCAAAATACATGTCTAATTATGTATGTTATGAAGTAGCTTTTGTTGTTTTGTCTTTTTTGAAAAATTATGCAAAAATCGCGGCCGCGATTCGCGGACCAAAAAATGCAAAAAATTCGCGGCCGCCAGCAGCCGCTACAAACGTAGATGCTAGCTTTTTTTTTAAAATGCTCGCCTCTTTTTTTCTGAAATACTGCTATATTGGCTGGAACTTGAGTTAAAGAGAGCACAAAAATGTCTGGGGCTGTAGGGGTTAAGAGGCGGGCTTCGATCATGTCGTGAAGTTGTGGGTTTGGGGAGTCGAGTCTCAGCTTGGTCCGGCGTTGTGTCCTTGGGAAAGGAACTTAACAAAATTAACCTCAGGTCACCCAGGTTGAAATAAGTACCCGGCTATAGCAAGTAAAAGAACTCGCAATTTGTGTCTGAGTGCTTAACCGTCTGCTTGCACTGTAATATTCCCGGGAAGCCAAGGATGTTTCTGAGAGTTTTACCACATAGTTGTTGAGTGCATAAAGCATGCTGTAAAGAACGGATGTACGCTATGCAATGTATTATTATTATTATTATTATTATTAT
>NW_004798060.1:191665-192998 GCF_000002075.1 Aplysia californica | reverse complement strand
ATGGGAGGAAAAGAAAGAGAAATATGAAGGATGAGAGAGAGAGAAAAAGAAAAAGGAAGAGAGGGAGAGAGAGAGATAGACAGAGAGAGAGAGAGAGAGAGAGAGAGAGAGAGAGAGAGAGAGAGCAATGACGCTGCGTATGCATATTGATCAATAACGCAAGTGAAAGTAAACTGTTATGTTCTTCCAGTGGAGAATCAGTAATGCATGAAAGTAAATAATACATGAACATGTATATACAATTTACTATCTAACTTTGTCTTATACATGTACTTTGTCATCGCATCGACAACTGTGTTAATAAATGTGTATCACACACGTAGATCTTTTTACATTTTAAAGACATTTCTATCTTTAAACGCACGTACATTATGTGTATTCGTCTATGCTGTGTAAACACCGAAGCAGCATGACGCAGAAATGATGGGTTTCAAAAAGGGTTTGCGCATGAAGCTTTATAAAGAACCAGTTTTCTTCTTTTTTAAGTAAAATATTGTTTGTACATAATAGTTCTATATTTAATGTCCCCAATACAGTTTAACAAGACAGAACACGCTAGGAACAACAATAGATATTTGATAGAAAAGAAGGAATAAAACATACCCGAGCAGCCGCCAACCACCCACAGTGTAAGCCAGAAAAATATTATCTGGGCGCCTTGTCGACATACCTGAGA
Source organism: Aplysia californica (assembly GCF_000002075.1). Classification (NCBI taxonomy): domain Eukaryota; kingdom Metazoa; phylum Mollusca; class Gastropoda; order Aplysiida; family Aplysiidae; genus Aplysia; species Aplysia californica. The sequence continues at coordinate 192,322 of NW_004798060.1, read as the reverse complement.
TTTTTAAGGAGAAGCCCCTGTTTCAGACCTGTCCGTAAGAGCCAAACGCTGGCTACGAAAGAATATATCCCAGCAAAAAGACAGAGGTACTTATCTTTAAAAATCTACCCAACGAAGGAATCAAACTCATGCACTTCGAAAATAAGTCGAAGACCCGAAAAGCACTTAAAAAGACCCACTCTCCGGCACAGTGAATACAGTAGAAGGAAAAGAACAACGAGCCATTATAAGAACCTAATGAAGCTCGAAAAGCAATTCATCGATCGTCTCTAATACCCCGGAAAAAATATGTCTTTCGCGCGTAAATCAATCAGCGGTATTCTATTGGTCGTGTTCATGCCCGTGTCCAATTCAGCGTCTCTGACTATTCCGTGTGACCGCTTCAGTAACATGAACTGGCTGTACGGGCACGCTCTAGCTCCTGTGTGTTGTGGTAATGTCCGTGGACAACACCACCTTATATTCTCCTAGTACTAACCGTTTCAAGGGAACAATGGTTACCCCCTACAAATAAACGTCTGGGATAAAATGTAATTATTATAATATCAAACTTTCGTGTTATACTTGTTGTTCTTGTTTTTGCTCTTCTTTTTCTTCTTCTTCCTCTTCTTCTTCTTCTTCTTCTTCTTCTTCTTCTTCTTCTTCTTCTTCTTCTTC
>NW_004798060.1:186031-187617 GCF_000002075.1 Aplysia californica | reverse complement strand
AGTGGTTCTGGCTTTCTGCTTACTTTCATTGTCTCTGTTTTGTTGATGTTGATCTTCATGGCGTAGTCGTTACATTCTTCATTTGATCTAGTAATGTGGTGTTGGAGACTTCGTTCATCTTTGTGTGCCAGGCTTTGGTCATCAGCGAAGAGTAATTCATTAAGGGCGCCTGGTTCTGTGTTGGCCTCTTTTGTAATTCTTTCCATATATATGATAAATAGTAGTGGTGATAGGGCACAACCTTGTCTTACTCCGGATGTTATCTCGAACCATTCTGTGAGTCCCTCTAACGTTCTTACTGTACTTATGCTGTTCTCGTCAATGGCACGGATATTATCTAGAAGTTGGCCTCTTACAGCGTAGTTTTCGAGTTCTTTCCACAGTTTGTTTCTGTTCACTCTGTCTCAGCTTAACAACAACCAAAATCTCTAGTTTTGAAGGAGAATCACAGTATATTGCTAACTCATTTCTCATTGGCAGGATATTTAGTGGATATTGGTGGTGGTCTGTAATGGCCCTGTTACACGTAACGATAAATTGTACAAAACTGGTTGATAGACAGGAACGATACAGTTCGATAATACGGACAATTCTCGCATACGACGAATCTGACACAACATTTATCGTTGCGAGACTGTTGAAATCTTCTACCCATCGTTTCGGCTGAGCTTCTTTTTCAGAAATGATTGTCCCCTCTTGATCTGTTTCAGGCTTTTCTGTTTTCCCGTAGTTTTCCAGCAAGAGACTTTATGGCCTGATAAAGAGTTCTTCTCATTAAAATTTGCTCTCATGTCGCTACTTCCTTTACCCTCTCTGTTAACCTGTTCATGAATTCCTCCTTGCCTTTTCTTACTCATCTATTGATATTTTTAGCTGTTGTTCGTACTGTTCTGGAGCATCCGTTCATGATCCAGCTGCTCCACTTGCATTCACCTCTCCCTTCAACTGTCTATAATAAGCAGTTAGATCCGGGAAGTGTTGGCTAATCCATTCCTTGTAATGTTATTCTCACTTGCACGTCTTGACTTCTCTGACCATGATCTAGTCCGCCTCCACCTCTATATCCTCTCCTATTGAGCAACCATCCTCATCCAACACCAGATCTGTGACAGACATCGGCGACCATGGTTCTCCATTCATTTATTCTTTGCTCAGATGCTCTTTTAAAAAACTACATTATCCTGATCTTTTCCCGTCACACCTCTGTTTAGGCTCTCCAAGTAAGTGGCTGTGGATCTACCAGTGCCTCGTTTGCTATTCTTTAGGCCTTGTAGTCACTTCCTAGCAGAAAAGCAATCTCCACCACTCTAATGCACACATAAATAGCAGTTGTGGCAGTCCACATTAACGAGTGGAAACAAAGCTGTTAGATGCTCCAGTTAAAAACTTTGCAAACTCTTCTGTCAGGATCGGTCTCATTGGCCATAGTAGAAGTAGAAGTTATCTTATTCTTTCTTTCTTCTATTTCTCTTTAAGAAATATTCTATTCAACCGCAAATGCATTGGTCATCACCAAACAATAACGGATGAACAATCATCATCATCATCATCATCATCATCATCATCATCATCATCATCATCATCAT
>NW_004798060.1:184298-185393 GCF_000002075.1 Aplysia californica | reverse complement strand
CTCTTGTGGACTAGAGGTTACCGTGTTCGTTTACGTCTAATTCACTAGGTCTCGGAATCGAATCCGGATAGCGACGGAAAATGTTTTCTCTGAAATTGTCTCCTTTCACCTCCTTTCCTGCTCTCTGGAAATGTTTTGTAGTATTTTCGTTTCCACTTTCTGCCTCAACCCCTTCACCTCCTTTGTCCCTTCTCTGGGCTGCTGACTCTTTCTACTGCTACTCCTTGGCTCCTTCTTACTGTTATATTTCAACCGCACCCCTGATCTTACGGTAAGTAAGATCTACACCTAGCCTTCTCGAATAAGGGTGAAAAATCTTGGAGGTCCCGCGTGCAGGTTGCGCACGTTAAAGATCCCTTGGTGATCCAAAATCGATGGGAGTAGGCTTCGGCCGTCACCCAGACAAAATTCAGAATTTCCTCTGACTGAAAGTGCTTAATGTGACCCGTGAGCATATATAGCCTTATGCAGTTGTGAGTGCCGTAAAACACTTACCAAAAAAAAAGAAAGAAACTTGAGTCTGTACTTACCTAACCTATTTCATAATTATCGTCGACCGAGGGGAGGGAATGGGTTCATAATATAGATATAGGTTTGTTTGATGTTATTCACAAAAGGTGTTTTTAACCTTATTTTAAGAATATAATTATGTGTACGTGTGTGTATATTTCGGGGAGGAGAAAGGGGGTAGGGGAAGGAGGGTATGAGCGTAGAGTACACCTTCTCTTTTCTCAGTAATTCTGTTGAGATCGAGTATCCCATTTAACGTTTTTTAAATTTTACTTGTAGGGTTGCAGTACCCGGTGTTGATTCAAGCATAAAATGTGTACCACAAAATATAAATCTTAACGTCATAAATGCAAAAGACAACGAAAGACAAAGAAACAAAACAAATCAAAACAGCTCAACACCCTCCCGGTCCTTCAACCCCGTCACCGGTCTGCGCACGCGCACATGCACACACACATACATACACAAACACCAACACATACACACATACACACACCCCAACACACACAAACATACACACAGACACACACACATGTACACGCATAAACATACACATATACATACAAACACACACACATACACGCA
>NW_004798060.1:181595-182494 GCF_000002075.1 Aplysia californica | reverse complement strand
TGAAACAGTGGCTCGGAGAAGAAAAAGACAAAACGCTCACTCAGCTGACTCATCAACAAAGAATGGTCTCACTTGCCCAGATGATGGAACAAAAATCCCAAGCTGTGACTATTGTGAAAATAGCAACAGCCTTCAGATCAATGCAAGTGCAAGTCTATTATATAAGCCTCAGCGTTTTGTAGCGCAACAATAAGTAAATAAAAGTAAACTTGGCTTTAGATTTCACTCAGTTAGTTCTGTAATACACCAGCAGTTTGTTGATTTGTATCATAACCATTCGTTTCTGTTTTAACATGTGTGTTTATTTTCGGTTTTTAACATAATTTAACTATTAGTTTCGTTTCACTTGTTTTCTTCATTGTGGCACCACACGGCTTACGTCTAATATTTTCGTTGCCAAAAAACCCCAAACCTTTTACTTCTTACCTTGATACGCTTCTTATACTGTTAGCCTCCTTTCTTAGTTTCAGTAAGAGTTTTACGGCACTCGCAACACAATAAGGTCATACATTTATAAGTGCCGAAGATTAGTGGTGTTACAAGAGAGTAACAGGCACAAAAAGAAGGAGGAGAGATCAGGATGATAGATGTTAGATAGGAAAGAAGTAGCAAACCACACCAGAGCACCTGCCAACCACCCACTTAGCCTCCTTTTACTCAACTTCAAGCATACTATTTACATTTAAACTTGCTATGTGGCATTTGAATTAGCTATGTGTTACATTTGAGATTTCTATGTTTACATTTGAACTTGCTATTGTTGTATTCGATTTAGGACTTTTTATGACGTCATTTGTATATTTGGATTTGTTAGTTGTAATTTGGTCTATCTATGCGGTCTTTGAATTTGCTATGTGTATATTTGAACTGAAAAAAATGTTTTTAAAAAAAATAATAAA
>NW_004798060.1:179296-180467 GCF_000002075.1 Aplysia californica | reverse complement strand
CTAAGATAACTACAGTTAATATTTATTATATATATATAGCGTGTTTTATTAACCAAATATGTCGCTGGACGTTATTAACACTGATCCCCTCATTACACATAATGTAATTCGTCTTCAAGGCCAATGTCTAGATTGGTGGCGTCGTTAATCTTGTGGTTTGGCTTTACAACTAAACGTGTGATACTGAGATTGCGGGTCCGGGTTTTCGAGGTTCAACTCAGTCCAACCTTGTGCTCTTGGGAAATAAAACTTTACACGTATCTTCCCATTTAGTCAGGTCCTATCGGAGATGTGCGTTAAACTCCGAGGTCCCGCCTTTTGCAGAACAGAAGGGTCATTAAATTATAACATTTTGACCATTTATTACTTTCCCACATTTAGATTTCCTGATGATGCTATAAACTGAGAGAAAATCTCAGAAGCGATGATCCGGACAGTTTGCTTGCGAAGTGACTGCGGACCAGAAAATCGTGACTGAATTCTATGCAAGCAAATAAAGTCCTTAAATAGACTTATAGATTGGTACTAGTGTTGTTTCTTCTTGAACTGAACCAAGGGCCAAGCGATCTATAGGACAATTTTTAAAAGGATAAATAAATAAAGGTTTAGGTGTAGTAAAATTTTAAAGCACTTGCAACACAATAAGATTGTATAAGTGCTGAAGATTAGAGGTGTTACAAGAGAGTAGTTGCAAACACAAAAAAGGATGAGAGATCAGGACGATAGATGTTAGGTAGGAGAGAAGGAATAAACCACACCAGAGCACCCAACAACCACCCACAAAATAAATAAAAGCAATAATGAAATGTTACAGTAGTATATGAAGTTCTGTCAATACGGATAGGAAAATTGTTGTAGTAATAAAAGCTCTGAAGTTTTTATGCTTTTTAAAAAGTTCGTGTTTTACGCCCCTATCCACACAATTTAGATTATTTTTGAGGCGGGCTTCTATCATGCTTGTCAGGGCCAACCCAGGCTTTGAGGGATACAGCACGCCAGCAGAAACACTGATAATATACTAGATAAAAAATGTCTCCCCACTCCGGAATCGAACTCGGGTCTCCTGCGACAGCGAAATGTGTAACTCTCACACCACAGACCCCGGCACTGTATGAGCAAGGAGAGAGAGAGAGAGAGAGAGAGAGAGAGAGAGAGAGAGAGAGAGAGAGAG
>NW_004798060.1:177234-179196 GCF_000002075.1 Aplysia californica | reverse complement strand
GAGAGAGAGAGAGAGAGAGAGAGAGAGAGAGAGTGGGTGTGGGGAGGGGGGAGAGGTGGAGAGCGAGAGTGCAAAAAATGAAGGGGAGAGAAAGATAAATGGAGTAAGGGAACGTGTGTCACACGAAGGAGACATAAAGACTATTTATTTAATAGAAGAAATCGTGACTGCATCGATTTGTAGAACCACTTGGGACAAAGTCAGAGCTTTCTATTTGTACAAGCGCAGCTTTAGTCTCCACTCCTTCTAATTTTGGACACTACGGCCTTCCTTTCTGAAGATTAAGTAAATACTGGTTAATGCTTGTGCACATTGATCAAGCTGCCGAAGTCGGAAATCGTGTGTCAATGCCATTCGACATCCACACCAAAGACCTTTCAGTTATTAAACGGTATGCTTTCTAAGAAGTTATGGTTGTTCTTGGGTTCTGTTCTTTCTGTTGGGGTAATGGTATAGACTGCATTATGCATAATACTTGCTGTTGGGGTGGAAATTACGCTGTATTGTCATCAAGTGCCAGATCTGCCGCATGCATCTGCTATTCAAATAATCCAAATTCTACGAAACGCAATAGTCTGCACACATCTTACGACAATACGTTCAAATCTGTGCAATCTTCGGTGTCCATTCTATCAGAAGTAAACATTGATCACTGTAACTGGAGGAACTAGACCTAAATCTGGAGTTGATTGACGGGTCTATTCCATATGACAACATTGTTTATGACTGCAGTTCGATTTCAACAGCCAGTAATCTGCAGGCGTCGTTCAACTAGAGAGAAATCGATTAGATACGACACGCTGAATACAAATGATTGAAGGAGAAATCAGGGTAACTAATAGAAAATGATCATCTCCGTCGACTTTTATTTTTAGTTTTCTTTAAGGTTTTACGGCGCTTGCAACCCAATTAGGTAATGTAAGTGTCCAATTTTATAGGTGTTACTAGAGAGTAGTACGCAAAAGAATGATAGATGTTTGATAGGAAAAGAGGAGCAAATCATTCAAGAGCACCTGCCAACTACACACTAGTAAGATTTTTGTTACAGCACTTGTAACACAAATCGGTCATGAATGAATATGCAGACTAGAGGGGTTACAACAGAGCAACATACAAAGAAAAGAAGGAGAGATAAGTTCGATAGCTGATGTTTAATAGGAAAGAAGAAAAAAACAAAACATACCAGGAACACCAATTGACACAATCCATTTTGTTTTTTGAGGGGTGCGCGAATACCAACTCAGACTGAATGGGATACAACATCACAGTAGACCAGCGCAGATTCCCCTAAAAGATTACCTCCGTACATCCTTAATTTTGAACCCTCGTCTTTTGCGTAAAACGTTGGATACCTCTTATAACAATTATAACCATAAACATCACTTCACAAACGATGGAACATAGTGTGACAGCACGCATCATTAGCTCAGCTAGTATCGTGCTGGAAAACATTGGGAATGGCACTAGTTCGAGTCCCGAAAGGGGTGTTTTGAAAGTGGGTTGATTTGGGGGTGTTCTTAAGACTTTCCACATATTTAGCCAGACTGTATCGGGTATAGACGTTAAATCTTGAGGTTCCACCTCTGACGTTACCTCCCAGAGTTGAAAGAAGCTTTAAACTTGTACAATGACTAATAGCTTTGAGGTAAAAATCAATTTGTGGCGTGTAACCTTCATTGTCATCGTGAATTCTCCACCAGCAGCTCTGCACAACGGGAGCAATCAACTGTATAACGTGGAACATAACGGCGTTTTTACGCATTTATTATCTTTTATTTATTTTCCCTGATTCTTTTTTTATTTTCTCCTTTGTCCCCTTTTGTACTTTCATTTGATTAGGCCTATTCGTAGTCTTTTCTGCAGACAAATGGTTTAATCTTCATCCGCCTGATTTTATTTTTTTCTCTCATTTGCTCTCAAGTTTCATTCGTTATTTGTCGGCCTAAAGCACCCCCCCCCCCC
>NW_004798060.1:171785-176333 GCF_000002075.1 Aplysia californica | reverse complement strand
GCCCCCCCCCCATACATACACTCTTCACTACTCTCTAAATTATGCTTTTCGAGACAATGATTATCCTGTATTTATTTCAAACTTTGGTAGGTAGGGTTTGAGGTGGTGGCGGTGGTTTGGGGTAGGACTCAGAGGGGGCGGGGGGAGGTGACAAACAACCACTTTCAACATGCCCTTCCTTCATAATATAAGAGTCGTGAATACCGTTTGATCTAATCCCTCCATCATTCTGTTGTTGTTTTAGAACTGTATGGCTTTCCTGTCGTTATTTGTACAACAACGCATCAAAATACTGCCGAAGGAGCTCTCTAGTGTTTTTTTATATTTTATTTTACCAAAAATTCGAGACGTATCGATTTCCTGCCAACTGCATTGTTGTCGACAGTCTGAAATAATTATTACACAAACAGACAATAAAGATGTTCATGCTAGAAAGAACACGTTCACGCTTTCGTCCCTGGAAATAAAAAAACAACTTGCGTGTAAATGATAAGGGAACGTGATAGGAATATATTTGGGCTTTTAAAAGAATATAGTGTATTTATACGGGTATTCTTTCCTTCTTCCCCACCCCCACCCCTATCTCACCTCTCCCCCCAAAAAGATGCCCCCCCCCCCCCGCCCGAAAAAAAAAAGAAAAGAAAAAGAACGTTTGTCTGTCTTCACCTAAAAAGCCACAAGGCCATTGACAATTTTTCAAAGTGTTCCCATTCACGTTAGACCTTTTACCATTCAGCCATCCACTAGTTACGTCCACACACGACAAAGTGTCTGTTTGCAAAGGACGTTACTTCCCCGCCTGTCGTTTTTGAAAATATTTCTAAACTTCCTTTCTCGGAGCACCTGTAAAAGCACTAGGGATGATGCTAAGTAAAAAAAAAAACAACATCATTATCCATGAAAATTGGGTTGGATTAACAATAACAGTGTTGCAAGTTGCAGTCTTTATTTTCAAATAAAACTTTTATTTGTTTTGTTAAAGCTTTGTCAGCAGTTGGACGTTGCTGCTCGGGCCTTTCTGCAATAAAACTTTCTGTCTTTTGCTATTCTGCCATCTAGGGTCATTTTGTACAAAGCAAGTTCGAAGAAAGGAAAAATCTTTGAAAAAGTCTTTCTTCAGCACTGTGGCATAACATTTTATTTTTTTCTCGTTAGATAAAAGAAAAAAAAACCCTTGCTGAAACCAGCTTTCTTCGTTTTGTTATACCTTGCTTCCTATTCTTTTGCTTTGTTTCATTTTAAACTTTTCAAAGGACTGAAGGTGCGTTTATGAAATGCTCTGAGCTTTTGCAAGCGTCGTGAAACTGTTACACAACTTTAAATGGTTGAACTATCTCGAGTGACTCTGAGTTTTATCTTTGAGATGTTCCAGTACGTAAAACACCTTATGCCTGCGACCTTGAAGGGAGAGAGTTTCAGTTGTGCCAATAATTTTCCCATTAGACTGGTAGGTACTTCGTGTTTAATCTCGGTGTTTCATCTGGGGTATAGACTTAGTTACTTGGTTACTCTGGGGTATAGACTTAATCGTTACTTAGGCATCCACATTTTTTGTCAATTTTTGTCAATTTTTCCTTTTCTTTTTTTTTCATTTTCTTTCTTTTCATTTTTAAAGTTGTTTTTTTTACTTGGGGTGGGGAAAACGTGCTAGTACCTACACAACAATAAATAACACTTGCTCATATAATCAGACATGCGACTGCGGCCTGCGGTGTTGTGTTTAAACTTTTCACTGTTGCACACAGGTGTTGGCACTTACATGACCAAAATTGAGTCGATAGTGCCGTAAAACAGAAAAACAGAATAATGCTTCTTTCGTAAAGGGCTATTACATGGTAACTGACTGGACATTAACTGGGCTCTACTTTCTTACAATGAAACATTGTAATTTAATATCAATTAATCTATTTAAACGTTAAATGATCAGAACATTTGAACGATATATTAAGAATCATATTAAATGCAGCCATTTGAAAGAAGTATTTTATGAAAATTCCGTGACGTATTTAGTTTCGGTAACTGAAGGGGACAGAAAAAAAATTCCTAATTTGTTCCGTCAATAATCGTGGAATAGTCTTTCAGTGTCACAAAACAGGGTGTCTTCGAAAGGTATCAAATGAGCAGAATGTCTGTCCTGAAAGACTGTCACAGTCTGAATTGTTTTGTTTTTTTACAGTAGAAGGTTTTACGGCGCTCGCAACTGCATAAGGTCATATGAGCGCCAAGGGGTAGGTGTCAACAGAGAAGTCTTTACAGGGAATCAGATTTATTCTGCTCACCTCTCTAGCTTCAACAGCACAAGGTCTTCTTCGACTATCAAGGCACCCCGGAAGTAGCAGGTCACAAGAGAGTGACAAGTCACAAACATACAAAAGAAGTTGAGGAAAATGACAATAGCAAGGATTAAGAAAGAAAAAGCAGAAGTTCCCTGTTGTAGATCAGGCACAGTTATGAGCGTGACATGATGTCAGCCCATTTACAATTCTACTGTGCTTGAACGAGAAATGCCCCCCCCCCCCCTTTTTGGGAATGGCCTAAAGACACTACAGTCAGTGGCCCTGACCCCGGGGGGTTCTGAATTGTTTGTTGGGAATGTAGGATATGTACTGTTCAAAACAAGCAAAATCACTATTTTCTTGATAATTTTCACACTGAGTTAATTGGTACCACAGATAGGTCCTTCGTTCTCTTCATAACCACCTGCTGTATTTTTTTGTCTGACGTGCTTTATTTGTTTGTTGGGGGGGGGGGGGGGGGGGGGGGTTCGCTTTTCACTGTACTAAAAACCATTTTGTTTTGATGTGTGTGTTTTTTGTTTTTAAAAAAACAACAAAATAAGCGACATCCTCACATTGAGCTATCACATGTGGGGGGTCTTTTGGGATTTTTGTTTTAGTGTGAGTTCTAGGGAAATTACAACACAGCCAGGTCATATAATGTCGTTGAAGATAAGAGGTATTAGAAAAGAGTTACAAACACAAAAAAGAAGGAGCGATAAGGACAATGTTTGATAAGGAACAAGGAGCACACCACACTAGAGCACACCCAACCACCAACTCCTTCAGGATAACACTTTGCTGTTACTGGAAGTACATAAATAACTGCTTGTAACAAGATGTTCCTGGCGATTTCACATAAGATAGGAAAAAATAAGATAAGATAAGATAAGATAAGACAAAAATGATAAGATTAATGTTATTGATCCATGACGAAAATTAGGGGTAGACATACCAGAACACTCTCAAAATATTCTCATAATTGTGGATGCCACATCAAGCGTTTACTGAAAAAAATCCTTTACTGTAACAATCAGTAGGAAACGAGCCTTTGAAATCGAACAAAATGCACAATAAGCACATAAAACACACTCAAAATATATGACTTACCTTCCCGATGTCTTAAAGTATTTTGAGGAGTTGGCAACTTTTTGTTTAATAGAAGTCCTAGTTCCAGGTCCTCAAAATATAGGGTATCTTTCAAAGGTGCGAGCAATGTGATCCGATTTTCATGTTCTAAATCGTTTTGATTTTGGACAAGGCGTGTCAATTCAATGAATGATCAAAGTCTTATTCCGTAATCACCAGACCTCAAGGAGGCCAAGGTAACCAGTTAACAAATTATTTCTACAATATCTTTTTTCAGACAGTATCAAGAAATGACCAGTTTCCGTTACACTTGGCTATAAATAACTAGTCTCTCGTTACACCCAGAACACAGTACACGTCACACCCCACACCTTGCTGATAACGCAACTCCAGTGCCCACCGACTGCTCGCTCTCACAGAGTAGGATTTTCACCACAAATCTTTCTAACTTAAAACACAAACTATTTCCGTCACGACAAATCTCGCGGTAATCCGGTTCCCGATTGCCCGAGAGCTCTGCTTCTCGTCACGTGGTCTCCATCCTCTGTAGTGACCCTCAATTTAGTCCGCGAGACCTGGTTTCTAAATCCCGGGTCCTTGCCTAAAATCCAGGTATTATGTAGACGTCGTGGCGTGGGTCTCGCCAGTAATGCTGTAAAGATATCGTTACGGCAGAGTCCCTGGTGCTGTTGACGTGTTCCTCCACTCTCCCTCTGTGATCGACTAATTCTCTATCGATCAATTCTCTTTTTTTTTTATCGATACAGATGATGCTGTTGGTGTTGTGGCAAAAGCGCTGATCGATTTGGTATTATGTAGCCGTGAGCAAAACGCTTGGCTACGGGAAAGGGCAGAAGTCGGGAGTCTCGAACTCGCGGCCCGTGGGCAACTTGAGACCCCCCAAGACGTCATTTTGTACTTCTTCCTTGTCATCAAAGTTTGGCGTTAGTGAGGCCAAGCTTGGTCCCAAAAATATTTTAAAGGAGAATTGCTACCCTCACCGCCCACCTCCCAGCCCTTTCTGAGTTTTCCAGGATGTTCAATCCGATCATGTGCCTTTTTGCTTGCACATATTATATGTGTAAAAAGCTTATGATCTCTAGTAAATCAAAGTGCAGATCCAAATTTATCAAAGATTGTTGTCAAGCCGTACTGAAGTTCTGTCGTTCTTCCTCCCCCAAGC
>NW_004798060.1:168979-170451 GCF_000002075.1 Aplysia californica | reverse complement strand
GAGAGAGAGAGAGAGAGAGAGAGAAAGATAGAGAGAGGCAGATAGACAAAAAAAAACCCCAGACAGACAGACTAGTAAGCAGATTTACAGATAAACACAAGATATTTGATAATGTTTAAAATTTCAACAGAACCAATTGTCAGTGCATGCACCCTGTGAGATTAATGTGCCGGGACGTTGGACTTGACAAAATCAATACCATGAGGCATTTTCTCAATGAATTCTGTTGGGTGTTACTTCTACAGGATACAACGGTCGTCTCTGTTACATTTACTGCTTGGTCCCATTTTGTTAATGGGAGAGTCCAGATTGAGACGATCCTATCGGAGATGGACGTTAGATTTGGAGGTCTCGATTTGTAAATAACATTATAATAGTATTGATTTGGGCGTTACACCTACATACTTAATCGGTGGAGTGAGGTAAGAATTGGAAAGGTTTGTTCTTGCTTCGATCTTAGAATCCCCGAATGTTGCTCCTGCTTTGTTTCTTAACATAATATAATATGTCACAAAGCTGTGGAATAAGGTGTTCGTCATTTTTTCAGGTATATTATGTATTTATTGGTATCATTTTAAAGCCTATTCCTTTGTTTTGTTTCTGTCGAAAAAATATCAATCAATTTTGAATAGAAATCGATATATAAACATTAAAAAAATTTTCGCCTTTGTTCCACGTTTCGCAGTAAAATCCACAAAGAAATTTGTGATTAAGTGGACATAAAAGGCGTTAGACTCAAAGAAAAAATAGAAAATGAATGGAAATTGTCTAAAAGATGGAAGAATGTCAATCTTTTCAATTTCATTATTTCGAAGAGCGCCTGATTTCACCACGATACCACACTTAATTATTACCCGAAATTTACGAAGCTCTATCTGCTCAGTACCTAATTTTCCAGAAATTTGACGTCAAAACCTTTTAAGTTTTAAAACGTGTCAAGTTTTTTTTTCGAATGAATTTCTGTGATTGTCTTGATAACAATTCCGTACAATCGTTCTATTTTGACAGAGCAGAAAAAACATTTGGTTACTGACCTCATAGTCTTAGTAACTCAAAATGACCAAACATGTCAGACAGAACTCTGTTGTTCCCCGGTAGCGTAATGACAAAGTCCCCTGAGTCTGTGAGTTGGCCACTGGGTTACCAACGCCTACTGTATCTCTTGATGATCTACTGGCACTCTCTTGGCATCTCCTGAAACTTGTTTATTTGCCTTGCTTTGATGAAAAAAAAGCCATCTATGAATAACAAAAACCGAGATATTTGAGATTAAAGGGGATGGGGGTCGCGTGGAGTCAAATTATAAAGTAAATGCGAAATTGGGAACCAAAGTTTGACGACTTCAAAAGCTTGAGTGTCTTTGAAAATTGCAAACTTAAATTTTGTGCACCTTTCATGACTATTTAAAAAAGAAGGTAAAATCCACACAAAAATATATTTTTAAATGGATATGAAAGGTGTTGAGATTCCCC
>NW_004798060.1:166937-168879 GCF_000002075.1 Aplysia californica | reverse complement strand
TATATATGTCACAAAGCTGTGGAATTAGGTGCTCGTCATTTTTTCAGGTATATTATGTAGTTATTGGTATCATTTTAAAGCCTATTCATTTGTTTTGTTTCTGACGAAAAAATATCAATCAATTTTGATAGAAATCGATACATAAACATTAAAGATTTTTGCGCCTTTGTTCCACGTTTTTCAGTAAAATCCACATAGAAATTTGTGATTAAATGGACATAAAAGGTGTTGGACTCAAAGAAAAAATAAAAAAGGAAAGGAAATTGTCTAAAAGATGGAAGAATGTCAATCTTTTCAATTTCATTATTTTGATGAGCACCTGATTTCACCAGGACGCCACACTAAATTGTTACCCTAAAATTACAAAGCTCTATCTGCTCAGTACGAGTACCTAGTTTTCGAGAAATTTGACTTCAAATATTTTAAGTTTTAAAACGTTTAAAGTTATTTTCGAATGTATTTCTAAGATTGTCTTGATAACAATTCCGTATGATCGTTCTATTTTGGCAGAGCAGAAAAAACATTTGGTTGTTGACCTCATAGTCTTATAGTAACTCAAAATGACCAGACATGTCAGAATGAACTCTGTTATTCCCCGGTAGCGTAATGACAATGTCCCCTGAGTCTATGAGTTGGCCACTGGGTTACCAACGCCTACTGTATCTCTTGATGATCTACTGGCACTCTCTTGGCATCTCCTGAAACTTGTTTATTTGCCTTGCTTCGGTGAAAAAAACCCATCTATGAATAATAAAAGCCGAGATTTATGCCTAATTTTTCCCCAGTAAAATTCACACAAAATTATGTTTTTAAATAGATATAAAAGGTGTTAAGATCCCCCCCCCCCCTCCCCCTCTTTCCATTTTTGAAAAATGAATGAAAATGTCTAATTGGTGGAAAATTAATGTCGATTTTTCGATATTTTATTTTTACGAACGCCTAATTTCATCCTGATACCATTTAACATAACAACGCCCCCTGTGTCTGCGAGTTGGCCACTGGGTTACCAACGCCTACTGTTTCTCTTGATGATCCCCTGGCACTCCGTTGGTATCACATTGGAGCGTATTTATTTGTCTGGTTATGATTTTTTTTTAAACAGACCTATATATCATGAATAGGAATCGAGATATTTGCGGTTGAAGGAGATGGGGGTCGCATGACGTCAGATGGAAAAAAACTTAAGGCCAAAAAAGGCCTTCAAAGTTTGTTGTCATCCAAAGCTTGAGTGTACTTGGAAACTGCAAATTTCTATTCTGTGCACCTTTCGAGGCTATTTTCAGTAAAATCCACATAAAATAAATGTTTTTAAATGGATACATAAGGTGTTAAGACTACCCCCCCCCCCTAAAAAAGACAAAAAATGGAAGCGGCTTTCTAACGGACAAAAGAAATGTTGGTTTCTTCAATTTCATTTTTTTTGACAAGCGATTGATTTCACCGCGATTCCATAGAATGTAACAGAACAACGTCCCCTGTGTGTCTGTGATTTGGCCACTAGGTTACCGACGCCTACAGTTTCTCTTGATGATCTCCTGGCACTCTCTACCAGGTACCTTCTACTTAAGGTTCATTGTCCACTTCCGATAACAGTGTGTCAACCACAACTGCTGACCTAAAGGGGAGCTTTGTCTCGTCAGTCGGATAAAACGCTCTGATGACGTCAAAGGCTGGTGACACAGATCCAAGTCACCGAGTGTTTTGATCATGGAACTACTGTAGCTTGGGAGAAATAATACTCGTAATTATTTTGTTCAATGTCTCCGCCTTGTAGAGATACGTACCTGTGACTAAATTCCGTTTGTTTGTTTGTTTGTAGTTGTTTTTTTGTTTTTTTGTTAATGTTTTTTTGTTTGTATTGTTCTTTGTACGGTATTGGGAAGGGAAAAGTGGGAGTTTTCTTGTTCTTTTTTCTGTTTTTTTTTAAAGGGGGGGGGGGGTG
>NW_004798060.1:161520-166837 GCF_000002075.1 Aplysia californica | reverse complement strand
GTCGAGATTCTAGATTTCTAGATGAGTTACAGCTTACTAGCTTACTACATAACCCCCCCCTCTCCCAAAAATCCATGCCTTACTCCGTCAAATCTTAACTAATAATAGAATACAATGAAGTCGGCTCATATAGAGAGAAATAAGAGAATGAATGAATGAATAGATACAAAAAATATACTCCGAATCAACGAATAAAATTTAACAAAACAATGTTTAATTTTAAAGGAAAGCACTAGTCCCAGTGAATGGGTGAAAGGGTCACTGGGAATAGACCAGAATTGTTCCCAGTGTCACAGGGAATAGGCCAAGGAACTATTCCTAGTGACACCGAGACTAGGCAAATTATTGTTCCCCCCGCTGGGAATAGGTCCAGATGTTAACTAACCAGATTTTGCTAAGATTAGGTCAATAACGTGCGCAATAAGTCTGAAATCAGAGTGATAATGGTAAACAAGTGAAGGATAAAAAGTCAATACCGAATGGCTAGAGTCCATTAAGTGCCATAGAAATGAGAAAACATGCGTGCATAAGCCGCGGATCCAACACCGGACCTTTCGCATCCTTAATTGTAATCCTCTTGATCTATCCATTCTTTCTTTCTTTCTTTATGTTTCGTTTTTCTTTCTTTGGTCCTATTTTAATTACTAAAAAGTCACATTTTTGTGTGAAATTCCTCGTACATGTACATGTAAGATCCCATGTTCAACCGGGATTTTTTTCAGACAGTTTCAAAGGCTTTCTGTTTAGGTACAACAAACCATTTTTTCTGTTGACAGATACATGGACTGCAATGTTACAGTCAGACGGAGCTTGCAAAAACATGAGAAACAAACTTTATTTCAACAAAAGTTCCAAAGTTTATTGGGACTTAGAAAATTTCCGCAATTTTTTAAAATGCATTTCAGTCATGAAGGAGGAGAACTTCCTGCCCACTTCTATCTGCATCGCAGTTTTATTTCGAAGTGAAAATTCAAAGGCAAAGATTTCTGGATTTTTGTATGCAAAAGAATTCCGTTGTCACTGGGAATAATCACTTTGGTTTTTAAAGTCAGTAGAAGTCCACTGTTGTTATGTTGTATTCGTCATTGGTGATGTCAGTTGGGAGAATGCATGAACGAAGAGTATAATTTATGTGCATGCGTGTGTGTCTGTGTCGGTGTATGTGTGTGTATGTGTGTGTGTTTTTGTATGCATGTGTGTGTGTGTACGTGTGTGTGTGTGTGTGTATGAGCGTGCGTGCATGCGCGTGTGTATGTGTGTGTTAATTATTATCTCATAAGCACATTAGTTTGTCTTTAATTATTGAAACTAAAAGCTGAAATATAAATTTACCTCGCAAACTATTGTTCAGGATATTTTTTAGAGGCTTGAGAGGCATGATTTCTGACGCACGTGTTTTCTTAGATATAGCTTGCCTTTAGGGCAGCACAGAAAAACTCTGAGCGCATTGCACTAATTCAATGTGGAAATCCCGATTTGTCGGATTATTTTGTCAAGTATGGCTTGTACTTGGGGAAAATTCAGGGGAACTCACTTGACCACATTTAGCGGACCATGGTCTCAAGTGGCATTAGTAGTTGATTAGAGAGAGGTTAACGACTTGAAGAGCGCTTTAAGAGATTGGTTTTCTGTGAAGAGGGTATCAGGAGAAAACAGTATTAGAATGAGTGCGAGAGAGGGAGTCGGAGAGGGGAAAGAGATTGGAGAGAGAGAGAGAGAGAGAGAGAGAGAGAGAGAGAGAGAGAGAGAGAGAAGGAGGGAGTAGATAGATAGCTAGATAGATAGATAGATAGATAGATAGATAGATAGATAGATAGATAGATAGATAGTTAGATAGATCGATAGATAGATAGATAGATAGATAGATAGATGTGGCGTCGGTGGCCTAGTGGTTAGGCTCTCAGACTCGCAACCTCAAGGTCGTGAGTACGGGGCCTGACATTGTGTCCTTAGAAAGGTCATTTTACCAAAATTTTCCTCACTTTACCCAGGTGGGCACGGGTACCTAGCTATAGACAGTGAAAGATCTTGTCAGTTTGTAATAAGTGTTTGAGCGTTTAATCAGCTGCTTCCACTATTAATTATTCTTCCCTGGAAGCTGTGAATGTTTCTACGTATTCTATGGTCTTCAGGGGTGATACTTTAATGTAAAGCTCATAGAGTTTGTTGTCGAGCTAGAATTTGTGCTATACAAATGCTATTTATCATTATTATTATTAGATAGATAGATAGATAGATAGATAGATAGATAGATAGATAGATAGATAGATAGAGAGAGAAAGACAAGAGAGAGAGAGAGAGAGAGAGAGAGAGAGAGAGAGAGAGAGGTGTGGAGGAAGAGAGAGAGAAGTTTTGACAGTGCAATAACGAAATTTTTTGTACAATATTTTACGGTAGAATCATGGGTGTGGGAATCATAATGTGGGAAGAGGGTCGTTTCCATCTCGCCTGCTCTGAACCGACCTCGACTGTTTTTCGATAACCCTCTGGTCTACACGGAATCTGATTCCGGCTTAAAACTCGTGGATTGTGAAAAATTTACTCTTTACGGGAATTAAGTTCGAAAATGATACTCATCAGGGGCGAAGGCTGACTAGTTTGACAGGGTAATCAAAGTGAGATTGGACCAGACAGGGCCTGGAGATATCACACAAGAAACTTACTCAAGGTGGCAACGCTGAGTTGTGAATGAAAACAAATCCTGACTTCATATTGTATGCATGTTCAACCGCTAAAATAATCCGGAAACTATTTCATTAAATATTTATTCCAACAAACATCACATTTATCTTTAGATGTGAATACACAAACACAAAGCAAAGAAGCAGAGATGTCAGCTCTACAGTATGTAATACCAGTGAGACCAAACTCTTTGGTAGAACATGACAATTATTAATGTTTTATTTTACATTTGGCTGTTTTTGTCTAGCGTTTCGCGGCCAGGAGCCAGTGTCATAATTGAGGTCACGATCTGATTATAGGACGGTAAAAAGTCGAGGAAAAAAAGCAACCATCCACAGCAGTCAAGATATTATTAGGACTTAGTTCCCCTCACATTTGTGAGGCGGACTCGACCAGTGTAATAGTTCGCTGACATAATCAGTACTTGTGACTGCTTATGACTGTGGTCCGAAAGGGGTGAACAGGGTATATCTGGCAATGAAACAGTTTTGACTGTTGCACACATGTTCCCTTCAACTCTTTTCGTTGACTCTTCCAGCCTCACTGTAAGCTTACTTAATCAAAGCTTGCGACTGCTTATGGAGTGGCACGATAGGGGTGAACAGGCTATTTCTGTAGCAATGAAACCGTTTTTTAGGCCGTTCATGGATGATTAAGAGCGTCTTTTTACATTTGATTTATGAGGTTTACGTCTATGGTTGAATTTGCTGCGACAAAGTTTCAAAATTAGAATGGGAAGCAGTGATTATTTGATTATATAGACGCTTCGCCACTGATATTCATTTTTTAATGTTCAAGTCTATTCATTTTATTTAGCTTGAGGTAGATGTATCTTATTCTATACAATAAAAGTAGACAAAGCTCAAAGTGGGACCATTAAATTTCGGCTGCAAATTGATATCAATTACACTGTAAAAACTTGCCAGGACGTCGGGTTGTGGACTCAGTACAGACAAAATTAACTTTCACTCACAAGCCTTTTATACATATTCGCGCGTTAATAATAAAACAACAGTATCTTAAAACAGACTATTTTGTACGGTGGTGTCGTGCAATGAAGTCGCTACAATAAAATAAGATCGTCATGAAAATTGCACATATTCTAAGTAGTGTGATGCAATATTTGTATCTGTCACTTGTGACCATTTACTCTTTATTCAGCAAAATAGTATTTCAAAATTAGAAAATGTATTTTACTCAACCCCACTGCAGTTGTTTTGCTTCGTCATTTTGTAAACAATCGTTATCATTTTCTGTCGCATTTGCTGCGAAATAAGCTATAGATGTCTACTACGCAAAGGAGAACGTTTTCAAATTTAGTAAAGATGCAACGTTAGAGACCAAGACAAAAGTGGGTCCGTCACGTTTGTTACAATATCTGTTTCATTGTTGCCAGTGGTTGCAAGAGAAAATAAATTCACTGCAGTTTCCAATGCCAATGGTTTCAATTAAAAATTAAAACCCCAACCAATTCGTTGACTGTTACGTTTGTATTGCGCAACCAGTTCAAAAATAGCTCAAGGGAAATTTCAAAAGTAAAATTGATCATCCTAATATTCCACCAACTCCACGCACAGTACCACACGGTGAGGCTTTGTCGGTTCCTTTAGCACCAGGGGAAATAACTGAATAAAACGAAGGGGGGTGGTGAGAATGCAGAACAGACTGAAGCTTTAACATCAACCCCTGCTATTGACTCAAAGTTTCCTGAAAGAATACCCAGTATGCCCACGCAAAGTGAATTGAAAGGCCTCCTCAGAGACTAAGAGCTGCCAAAAGCACAAAGCTGAATTGTAAGGTTCAAGGCGCCAGAATTGGAACTTGTTTGCTGTTGAATGAGAATGGGCATCTTAATTAACACCGAGACTAAGATTTTCGACAATTCTTTTTAACGAAGGGCAGCTTGGTTGCATGCAATAATGTGGCTGGTCTTAAGAACATATGGCTGTGAACAATAAACATCGCGAGTGTTTTCTCCAAGACAGTGCAGCCATTGAACAGTGATTCCAACTCGAGCGGTATGAGAAGACAAATTTTAAAAAAAAATCACCACCAACAACAACATCAGCAAAAATAAACAACAACAACAACAGCAACAACAAAAACAATAGATCACAAAAAAGAAGCATTTTATGAAGATTGCATCATGAAGTAGTTTCTTATCACAACGAGGAAGGACAACTGTCAGTTTTAACTTATCTTGTTATAGATCCAATCACTACAGTCAGAATTGATAGAAGTGAGCTGAGACGCAGAATCCTTTAGAAGTTGCCATCGTGCGGGATTAAACTTTGCTTGCAGAATTTTAGAAACAATAATAATTATTGCAGTTAAAAACTGACTTTTTGTTAGCGGAATCAGAGTATTAAAATAAGCAAAGTGGATCGCGTGGAACCTGATTTGCTGCCATGTATCTAAATTTTTTCAAACTTTGTCTTTGAATTATCAATTTTGAATTGGAAGTCATGTATCGAGGTCACCAACTGCGTTGCGCGTCTGAGGTCACAGCTGCTATGTCTTCACACAGTGAAGACAGTGTTATTCTCTTTATTGAGATGTAGGGACCTACAGACCCCACGAATGTGGACATCATTTTGCAAACAGTTAAATTGTATCAAGGAGGAACTAAATAAAG
>NW_004798060.1:154861-159565 GCF_000002075.1 Aplysia californica | reverse complement strand
AAGAACATCGTCTATTGGGTCTTAGGCTGTATAGTACCGACATGAATTCGATTCCCCAGAAAGGGAGTTGAGTCAAACTAAAATTGTCCAGGGCGGCCGATAATTGCAGAGGGGGAAAAAATGTGAAAGTCTGAGACATGTATACGTCTTGATCAGAGTTATTATAATATGTATATAAACGAGGATTAGGTAGACCAAAATCAATTCAATTACAGATTAACCGATTCGTGACAAGAATTGAACAAGTAGATAAAATAATATTTTAGATATCTTTGTAAAAAACGAATGAATAGTGAACCATAAATGCCGATGTCTATTTCAAATCTGGTACGTATCCATCCCCATTAACTCCCATGTTTAACCAAAATTACCCCCCCCCCAAAAAAAAAAAATAACCGCAACAACATCATTAACATTATCTTCAACAAAAACAACGTCAACAACAACAGCAACCGCAGAAATAGCAGCAATAACAACAACAACAACAACGAAAATAAGAACCGTAACACCACCACCACAACCACCGCCATCATTACCACCATCACTGTTACAGCATTACCACCAGAACCACCACCAGTACCACTACCACAACCAATAACAACAATAGCAACAGTAAAAAAAACCCAAAACAACAACAACAACAGCAACAGCAACAGTTACAACAAAAACGACAGCAATAACAATAATAACAACAACAGCTAAAACAAAAAACAAAACCCCAACAACAACAACGGTATCAGCAACACAGAAATCAGGAACGGCGATAGAACAATGACGTGACAAACTGGCCCGATTGACGGACAATAGTTATTACGTCGCTATCCCACTGGCTGAAACGATTACTAACGGCGCCTGCGCTCTTATGATACTACGTCACCGCCGCGACGGCACCCGAGTGGAAACCTGAAGTCCAAACCACAAATCTTGACCGGCGTACGGCTGGCTGTCACGGTGTCTGGCTGGGGACCTTATCCGTCCTGATCTGAAACTAGAAAACAGTATGACACCAGATTTGTTCACCCGCCCCTCCCCCTTCCTGCAAAAAAAAAAATAAAAAAAGAACAGAAAGAAAGAAAGAGAAAAATAAAAAAAACTTAAATGCTTCTCTGTACATACCGGATCTTTAAATGAGGGTCCTGTTCAAGGTACGCTGGGGTACGAGGTTTGTCCCATTAGTAACTTCCATTGTTCTCTGATATCCACAATTCTTATTTCACAGATGCTAAATTGTGTATATTCTTACAGAAACATGAGACACCGTTTGTGGTGTAACAGCTAAGTACTTTGCTGTCGAAACCATGAGATATGAGTTCGATTCTCAAATGGGGAGAATTTTTTAAAATCAAGTATCTTTGTCTTTCTGCTGAGATGTTGTATTGCTCTCAGCTCAGGTTGGCCATGACAGGCAGGGTCAGAAGCTCCAATCCTAAATTATCTAAATTGTGTCGATGGGAGTGTTTAAAAAACACATCTACAAAAAGAAACCCTCAAAACCAAAATAAAAAACACCCCCAACCCAACAAAAACAATAACCCCTAAAACCACCAAGACACATGATGTCTTCTCAACAATACAACCGTTGATCTCAATACACTTTTTTCAGCCGGTGTAGCCAGCAGTCAAACACGGCGACCATGTCCGCTTCGACAAGAATCCTTCTGTTTTGAGCACAAGTTCTTGCTTGTCTTCAAATCCCTGCCCCCATAGTCATTCTTTGATTTTGGGGAAGCTTGGAAGCACTGGTTCTTGCAGTCATTCGCCACCTCGGAATTACTAAATCCTAGCTACTTAGTTCCTAGTTTTGAGAAACTTGACGTCTAAGATTTTGAGTTTCACATCATGTCAAGATTTTTCGAGTGCAATTCTTTGAGTGTCTTGATAACGACTCTGAATAATCTTATGATTTTGATAGTGCAAGTAACTCAAAATAGTCCAAAATGTCAGATAGAACTTTGTAATTCTAAGGCAGGGTATTGTCATGGGTGCTTAACTATTTTCCTGGATTGGACACACGCAGCCCCCGTCTGTTTACGTGGATGACGTTAATGCCACGAGCTCTATGCCTATGGGTAATTCTACAAGATTGGACTGATTTCATTACGGAATATTCTATTAAGGAAAAGCAATTGAAAACTCAACCTATGTCACAAATATTGCGTTTACAACCAACTTTTATTTCCTGTCTTTCAATTAGTGTTAAATGTAGCCACCACCAGCAGTATGGGCAACATAAATGCGATAAAGAGAATCCGTCCCAGGCGCGTTTCAGCATATTATCATGGTCCTCTGAGTTGATCGCCGTTGTTATTTGATGTTTAAAGTCATCGTGGTTAGTGGGTTGCGGTGGAACATAGACGCGATCTTTTTTCTATCCCCACAAGAAAAAATCTCACACTGTGAGGGTCTGGGGACTTGGCACGTCAAACACAGAGAGCAAGATTTTGGGTCTCTTTCCGACCAATCACCGGTACACAGCTATTATAAAGTTATATAACTCCTCTTTCAATAAATGATCACTGACTCATTTCAAAACGATGTTTGAAGATTGAAGCATTGGGAAATAAAATCGGTTTATTCTTTTTGAATCACCCTTCTTGGCGAGTATCTTTTAACTAAAACTGAAGAGCAACTGTTCCCATTATTTGAATAAATAAAAGAGACATTAGAAAACAATAGCTCAAGATCTACCCCCAACCCCTTCCCACTCTTTTCCAACACTTCTATCTAATCACCCTACACCACCACCTCCAACACACACACACACACACACACACACACACACACACACACACACACACACACACACACACACGCACACACACACGCACACAGACACAGACAGACAGACACACACACACACACACACACACGCACACAGACACGCGCGCATAGAATCGTCCTCCCTCTAATTATTCCACTAAAAATTGTCTCATTTATACAATAAGCGTTTGGAACTACAAGGGGTCGGATCACTTAAGAATACACGACATTGTTGTACTTAAAAGCTCGACACACGTATTTTTTTTAAACTTTGGACACACAATTCTTGGGGGGAAAACGTGTCTCGTATTTTTTAACAATAGGACATGTTAGCAATATTTCAAGCACGCTTTGGGGGATTTCCGTTTGCTTTTGTATGTACACTTGTGAACAAAGAGCGGACACCTTTTTTTCAAAAGTGAAATAGAAAACCAAATACCTTTGATTCTGGAGTATTAAATAAAGAGAACATTGTAAAGATCTCAGGGTTTACAAAAAATATTATAGAGATATCTGGGGGATCCTGCTAGGTGCCACACAAGTAGCCACTCGAAATATTTCTACTGTTCAGATTTCCGGTTTCTATCAGTGATTGAAACAACTGTGCTCATGTAAAACAAACAGCCTAGCATTTGTCTTCTGCTACCCGTTCGAGCGAGATTCAACCATTCCCTGATTGAGAAACACTTTCGATCAATGCGTTCATTAATCGAACAATAATTTACTAGTTTCTCGGTCATTACTCGGATTACGATTACTCTCATATCCATAGTACAAACTGCAAACGTGGGCTTGAGAGTGTACAGACGTAAAGTGATTATAGATTAAGCTGGCCAGTAAAATAAATTTTCTTTCTATAAGGAAGCATTCGGTAAAAAATGAAATTAAATAAATCTACCAGTTTAAGAAGAATAGTGTGCTTAGAAAATGAAATCAAATTGCAACTGTATACTGTTCTCTCTCTCTCTCTCTCTCTCTCTCTCTCTCTCTCTCTCTCTCTCTCTCTCTCTCTCTCTCTCTCTCTCTCTCTCTCTCTCTCTTCTACATGTATCTGTTTCCATGATGTCCCTGCATTTTTTAAATTCCGCTTGTACCGCTCGCTTCCATGTCCTAGGTGATAAAGGTCCTCCATCTTCCAGAATTGGCGGGTCGTGTTGTTTTTGCTGTTGATGTTTTTGTAGCTGCTTTTTGTTTTACGGGAAAGGGCTGCTAACCCTTTGCCCAATCGACCTTAGTCGCATTCTACGACATGCGTGTACGGATACAGTGGTCCTATTATTTGCTACCCTGTCTCTTGGAAAGGGCCCCGAGAACCACACGGGTGGGTATACTGTTTACACCAGTAATATTTATCTTCACTCTTAAAGATTTTAAAACATAAAACTGGAAAACAATAATATCCCATGTCAATAATTTTCATAATAATAAGACTAATTGAACCTGTATTTCAAGAAGGAAAAATATCGAGTTTCTTTAAAACTAAGGGCGAGAACACAGTTTTTGATCTTGCTTGTTGTTTCTGTGGTTATTTCCCTTTACATAATATAACGTCCTTGCTCTTTTGGAATCAAAATAAAATACATGTACGTTACACCGCAGTGAACAACGTTGATAGCTTCAAGCATCCAGGCAGAACACCGTTTAAAAAATATTATTATGCCCGCATCAATGCAGAAAAAGTCTTACGCACAAATACAGCTAGTGCGTTTTACTGGAGTATGAAAGCACGGGTTCGGGACTGCTGTGATATTCGCAAAGAGACAAAGGTGAAAGTTTATAATGTTGTTCCTACCAACCCTGTTCTTCGGTTCTAAGACCTGTGTTGTGTGCAAAAGCCGTGCCAAGTAGCTTAACCATTTGCATGTGAAATGTTTCAGGAGAATTGAGGGCATCAAATGGTACGGCCAAACACCAGACACATAAGTTCTTATACGGGCAAAAGCT
>NW_004798060.1:152733-154761 GCF_000002075.1 Aplysia californica | reverse complement strand
ACACACACACAGACACACACAGACACAGACACATACACACACACACACACACACACACGTACACACACGTACACACACAGACACACACAGACACACACTCGCACACACACACACACAGAAACACAGACACTGACACACACACAGACACACACACACACGTGCGCATAGAGTCCTCCTCCCTCTAATTATTCCACAAAAAATTGTCTTATTTATACAATAAGCGTTTGGAACTACAAGGGCCCGGATCACTTGAGAATATACGACATTGTTGTACTTAAAGGCTCGACACACGTATTTTTTTTACTTTGGACACACATTTCTTGGGGGGAAAACGTGTCTCGTTTTTTTTAACAATAGGAAGTGTCAGCAATATTTCAAGAACGCTTTGGGGGATTTCTGTTTGCTTTTGTAAGTGCACTTGTGAACAAAGAGTGAACGCTTTTTTTCAAAAGTGGAATAGAAAACAAATACCTTAATTCTGGAGTGTTAATTAAATAAAGATATTAAGCGATCAAAACCTTCAATTTAAAAAAAATGACATCAAAATCATGACTATCGAACTCTGCCATGTTCTCAAAACGAGAACATTGTAAAGTCTCAGGGTTAAAAAAAATATAATAGAGTTATCTGGGAATCCTGCTAGATGCCACACAAGTAGCGACTCGAAATATTTCTACTGTTCAGATTTCCGGTTTCTATCGCCAGTGATTGAAACAACTGTGCTCATGTAAAACAAACAACCTAGCATTTGTCTTCCGCTACCCGTTCGAGCGAGATTCAACCATTCCCTGATTGAGAAACAGTTTCGATCAATGCGTCCATTAATTGAATAATAATTTACTAATTTCTCGATCGCTACTCGGAATACGATTACTCTCATATCCATAGTACAAACTGCAAACGTGGGCTTGAGAGTGTACAGACGTAAAGTGATTATAGATTAAGCTGGCCAGTGAAATAAATTTTCTTTCTATAAAGAAACATTCGGTAAAAAATGAAATTAAATAAATCTACCAGTTTAAGAAGAATAGTGTGCTTAGAAAATGAAATCAAATTGCAACGGTATACTGTTCTCTCTCTCTCTCTCCCTTTTTTAACTACCAGTGGAACAGAGGCCAGCAACAGCATTTCTCCAGCGAAGCATGTCCTGGGCATCCTTTTCTACATGTATCTGTTTCCATGATGTTCCTGCATTTTTAAAAATTCCGCTTGTACCGCTCGCCTCCATGTCCTCGGTGATGAAGCTCCTCCATCTTCCAGAATTGGCGGTCGTGTTGATTTTTCTGTTGATGTTTTTGTAGCTGCTTTTTGTTTTACGGGAAAGGGCTGCTAACCCTTTGCCCCACCGACCTTAGTCGCCTTCTACGACATGCGTGTACGAATACAGTGGTCCTATTATTTGCTACCCTGTCTCTTGGACAGGGCCCCGAGAACCACACGGGTGGGTATACTGTTCACATCAGTAATATTTATCTTCACTCTTAAAGATTTTAAAACGTAAAACTGGAAAACAATAATATCCCATGTCAAAAATTTTCATAATAATAAGACTAATTGAACCTGTATTTCAATGAGAAAAAAAATATCGAGTTTCTTTAAAACTAAGGGCGAGAACACAGTTTTTGATCTTGCTTGTTGTTTCTGTGGTTATTTCCTTTTACATAATATAACGTCCTTGCTCTTTTGGAATCAAAATAAAATACGTGTACGTTACACCACAGTGAACAACGTTGATAGCTTCAAGTATCCAGGCAGAACACCGTTTTCAAAATATTATTATGCCCGCATCAATGCAGGAATAGTCTTACGCACAATTAAAGATAGTGCGCTTTACGGGAGTATGAAAGCAAGGGTTCGGGACTGCTGTGATATTCGCAAAGAGACAAAGGTGAAAGTTTATAATGTTGTTCCTCCGAACCCTCTTCTACGGTTCTAAGACCTGTATTGTGTGCAAAAGCCGTGCCAAGTAGCTTAACCATTTGCATGTGAAATGTTTCAGGAGAATTGAGGGCATCAAATGGTACGGCC
>NW_004798060.1:150908-152633 GCF_000002075.1 Aplysia californica | reverse complement strand
AGAGCAGAGGCCATCAACAGCATTTCTCCAGCGAAGCCTGTCCTGTGCATCCTTTTCTACATGTATCTGTTTCCATGATGTCCCCGCATTTTTTAATTTCCAATTGTACCGCTCGCCTCCATGTAGGCCTACTCGGTGATGAAGGTCCTCCATCTTCCAGAATTGGCGGTCGTGTTGTTTTTGCTGTTATGTTTTTGTACCTGCTTTTTGTTTTACGGGAAAGGGCTGCTAACCCTTTGCCCCACCGACCTTAGTCGCCTTCTACGACATGCGTGTACGGATACAGTGGTCCTATTATTTGCTACCCTGTCTCTTGGACAGGGCCCCGAAAACCACACGGGTGGGTATAGGCCTACTGTTCACATCAGGAATATTTATCTTCACTCTCAAAGATTTTAAAACATAAAACTGGAAAACAATAATATCCCGTGGTAAAAATTTTCATAATAATAAGACATATTGAACCTGTATTTCAAGGAGGAAAAATATCATATTTCTTTAAAACTAAGGGAGATAACACAGTTTTTGATCTTGCTTGTTGTTTCTGTGGTTATTTCCCTTTACGTAATATAACGTCCTTGCTCTTTTGGAATCAAAATAAAATACGTGTACGTTACACCACAGTGAACAACGTTGATAGCTTCAAGTATCCAGGCAGAACACCGTTTTCAAAATATTATTATGCCCGCATCAATGCAGAAATAGAGCTAGCGCATTTTACTGGAGTATGAAAGCAAGGGTTCGGGACTGCTGTGATATTCGAATAGAGACAAAGGTGAAAGTGTATAATGTTGTTCCTACCAACCCTGTTCTACGGTTCTAAGACCTGTGTTGTGTGCAAAAGCCGTGCCAAGTAGCTTAACCACTTGCATGTGAAATGTTTCAGGAGAATTTATGGCATCAATGGTAGGGCCAAATACCAGACACAGAAGTTCTTATAAGGGCAAATGCTGAGGTCTTTTTTCTGATCTCGAAAGAACTCAAATTTGCTGGGGCAGCCACGTCGTAAGAGTGCCTGATTTCTGAATCTCAAAGGCAGTACTCTATTCTGAGCTATCCTTGGTGAAGCCTAAAGTTGGGGCACCAAAATAAACAAAAAACAAAACAAAAAATATTGAATAAATAAAACACAACAAAAACACTACAAAGTTACGCTGAAAATAATATAATATAATGAATCCTATATAAATCCTTTGACATCGGAGTTCCTGACTGATCCTCTTAGAGAGCAACAGCCCCAGTGGGAGGCAAGTCAAATGAGACATCACAATTTAGATATTATCATTATGTTTTCTTGTTTGTTTTTGTTGTTTTTTCTTAATTACAGTCAATGACACAAAATATATTTATCTAAGTATACTTTCACTTTCGAGTGGCAATGATAAACTCCAGCAAAATCATCACCAGCCCAATCACACAAACCCCACAGCAACAGCAACAATTGCAACAATAATAAGAGCAGAGGCGGAATATTGTGCAGCGATCAATGCCAGACGCACGGGAAGCAACTGTGCTATTATTATTGGATCTAAGCTCTTAAATATTCTTATGTCCCTTTGACAGCGAATACGTCGAGCATTTCAAATTACTTGTACTGTGCAAAAATAATTGTAAAAGAAGAAAGAAGACAACAAGTGGGCTTCGGACTAAGCATGAAACACACCGAGACAAAAAAAACAATCTATTGATTTGGACCACAGTACGCTATGGTTTGGACACGTTTGG
>NW_004798060.1:146885-150808 GCF_000002075.1 Aplysia californica | reverse complement strand
GCAAAGAGACAAAGGTGAAAGTTTATAATGTTGTTCCTCCGAACCCTCTTCTACGGTTCTAAGACCTGTATTGTGTGCAAAAGCCGTGCCAAGTAGCTTAACCATTTGCATGTGAAATGTTTCAGGAGAATTGAGGGCATCAAATGGTACGGCCAAACACCAGACACATAAGTTCTTATACGGGCAAAAGCTGAGAGAGTCTTTTTCTCTGAGTTCGAAAGGATTCAAATTCGATGGGGCAGCCATGTCATAAGAATGCCTGATTTCAGAATTTCGGTGGCAGTATTCTATTCTGAGCTTGGTGAAGCCTAAAGTGGGGCATTAAAATAAACAAAAAATAGATTAATGTTAAAAAATAATGAATAAATAAAATACGACAAATACACTACAAAGGTACGCAGAAAATAATACATAACGAATCCTAAATAAATCCTTTGGCTTCGGAGTTCCTGACTGATCCTCTAGGAGAGCAACAGTCCCAGTGTGAAGCAAGTCAAATGAGCCTTCACGATTTAGATATTATTAGGCTGAAGCAAAGAGAGAAGCCAGCAAGTTGAGTATTTGCACAAGTGGAAATGAAACTTTTAAATGATCAGAATGTGGCAATCTTTTCTCTTATCTAAGTGGTCATATAAGAAGCTACAAATTGTCTTAACAACTGGTTGTTTTTTTTTCCTTTCAAGAAATATTCTTCACAGCAGATTTATTTGTCATTGTCAGACGGAATATTATTATAACATCCTCTTCTATACCTGGGAACCTGAAGGTGTCATCTCTGACTCAGGGGTTGACATGTAATGAACTTCCATCTTTCACGGTTGAGAGCTGCCGTTGCACATTCTGTCATATCCAGGCCAGTCCATCTTTCTACGTTGTCCATCCATGTTTTTCTTTGCTTTCCCTTGGCTCTCCTGCCCTTCATCTTTCCTTCAAGCCCCTCTTTCACAATGGTCCCGTGTCGTTTTAAGTTTCCATAGTATTGTTTTTTCTACGTTTTATTTTGTTCCGCAGGGTTTATCGTGTATGTAGAATCTGACACACCTCTTTGTCTTTTTTGTTTTCCAACTTATTCTTGCCATTCTACGGTAGCACATCTCAAACACGTTCATTTTGTTTTCTTCTTTCCTTGTCAAAGACCAGGTCTCTGCTCCATATAGGAATATGGGGAAGATTTAGCATTCCAGGATTTTTTTTCTTAAAGTGAGAGATGTAAATAGTTTGTTTATTTGGATGAATCTTGTTTTTTTGCAGCTGCAGTCCTTATGTTATTTCTTATATACTTTTTCTGTCATCTATGATTGTTGCCCCTAATTACTTGAATTGGTGCACTTGTTTGATTCTTTCCCCATCTATGGTTATTATTGTTTATTGTTTTTCCAGAAGGTTTTGATAAGTGCATTGTTTTTGTTTCCCTGGCACTCATGTCGAGGCCTGGCTTGCTGCTGTTCACTTTTGCTACTTTCACAATTTTAGAAAGATATTCGTTTGATCCTCTTCTATAAGCTTATGAAAAGTGCTGGTGAGAATGTTATTGAAAGGCATAAAACGAGTCTGAATAGCATCTATACAGCGTATATTCACATTCTGCTTCGAGCTCTATGAACTTTACAACCATTATCACCCCCAGAAGCCCTTAGAACTTTCAGAGATATTCACCACTCCGCGGGAAGCATATAGTGCAAGCTGCGGACTGGAGGTGCTAAAACACTAACAAAAGAACCCCAAGTTCTTTCCTTTCGCCTTCTATAGCCTGGCATTCATTCCCAAGTGGGGGAATTTAAGAAAGTGTGTAAATTGTCTTTCCCAAGGACACACCATCGGGTCCCTGACGGGATTGGAACCCAAAACCTTATGGTTGCGGTGAGAGGGCCTAACCACTAGGCCATCGAAGAATTGCGGTCAAGTGAAAAACAGGATAAGTACATTTAGAGAGAAAAAAATTAGGGTACAAGCCCCCACCTTAGTACCTGTAGAACTTCTTAATGAAATCAGAAAAACGAAAATCCAACAAATTTATTCACAAACCTGTAAAAAATTCTAACTTCAAAGGTAAAAACAAATAAGGTCCGCCTTAAACACATTTGAAGATAGGTAAGTCTTGCTTTGATTAATGTGACTACACGTCCTGTTAATCATTTTACCCCTTAAGTTCTAGGCATCAGCTGGCTGATAAACATTTTATTGGAAGCGCATTTCTGGCATTGTATATTAACAATAAAAGAAATTAAGTTATTTTTCTTAGTTCATCGAGTGTTTCGGGGTGAGGGGCAGGCTTTAAATTTTTTTTAAAAAATTGTTTTATTTGTTGTTTTTTTTTGGGGGGGGGGTTTTCGAAATTACCGTCAATGACATATATATTTTTCAAAGTATACATTCACTTTTGAGTGGTTATGATAAACTTCAGCAAATCATCACCACCCCAATCACATGATGCCCACAGCATGTGCAAAATATTACAACAATAATAAGAGCAGATGCGGAATATTGCGCAGCGGTCAATGCCAGACGCACGGGAAGCAACTGTGCTATTATTACTGGATCTAAGTTCTTAAATACTCTTATGTCCCTTTGACATCGAATCCGTCGAGCATTCCAAATCACTTGTACTGTACAAAAATAATTATAAAAGAAGGAAGAAGACAACAAGTGGGCGTCGGACTAAGCATGAAACAAGCGGAGAAACAAACAATCTATTGGTTTGGATACATTGGGGAAATGGAGCCATAACAGCCATCCTCAAGTGTTTAAGTTTCGTTATAAGATTCAATGGCTTCAAGTCAAAAGGAAGACCAAGCAAAGTATAGATGGACGCTGTCAAAGACAACCTCATGAAGAAAACATGGCGAACCAATATGCAACACACTGCGCCTACGTCTAACAACTGCATCTCCCCTCGACACTTTGTGGCGTGCTATAAGAGGACAAAAAAGTAAACCAAATTCCTACTCAACGACAAACTGTATGCAAATGCAATCTACATTTTTACCTCAGCAGATCTGATTAACTGTCTGAAACAATAGCAACTTCCTTGAAAGTATATTAGGGCAGATTTCTGTTGAGAGAGAGAGAGAGAGGGAGAGAGAGAGAGAGAGAGAGAGAGAGAGAGAGAGAGAGAGAGAGAGAGATAATGTTTTTACCGAACGGGTTGTTTCAGCACTTGAGAAATGCATTTACTAATGTCCTGTCTTGCGTGAGTGCACCCAACCTCTGTAACATCCACTGCCATTGTAAAAGACCAAGACAAATTTCTCCCTCCGAGATGAATAAAGATTGTCATTGTTGTTGTTATTGAATAAACCTAAAAGCACTAACAAACTGACAAGGTTTTTCGCTGTTAACGGCCAAGTACTTATTCTCACTTGGGTAAAGTGAGGACAACCAGTGGGAAGTGCCTTTCCAAGTATACAAGACTGGGCCGAGCTGAACCTCGAACCTTCGAACCCAAAACAGCGAGATTACGAGTCCAATATAATAGCCTAATACGGGATGCCCATTGGGGGATCGGGTCGGGTCGGGTCGGGTCGGTTTGCTTGCCAGATTGGGGTAGCAAAGCGTATATCGTCGTACCCGCCGATTGCGCTGGACGAGTCGTCTAAAAAACAAACGCGTTTGTTTTCAGGTGACGAGTGGGGCGATCGCTCCCTACCCGACCCAACCCGACCAGATCCCACTCGCAATGGGCCCCCGTATAACCACAAGAAAACCTATACCATGTATGCAGTGAAAGTATGCTTATCGTCTTCTATAATGAATGCAGATTGTTGGAGGGCGACACTGGTTGGTCCTACTTCTTTACTTTCCCTCTGTTGTTTCTGTCTGTCTGTCTTACTTTTTCCTGGAATTAAATTTCCGTTTTTTTGTGTCGATGTGTTTCTCTTTACTCAAACAAACTCACCCAATGCAGATATGCTTAGTAAGCCGTG
>NW_004798060.1:141129-142714 GCF_000002075.1 Aplysia californica | reverse complement strand
GTGGCCACCCAGCAGTAATGGGTACTTGACTTTGAGTTGGGGAAGTAAAGGTGGGGTGGAAAGGAACTATCATAATATGCTGAAGGCACAGGAAGTTGTCTCACTAACAAGGCTATCCCTAATGTCCGGATCGGATGCGGGAACAAGTTTACTTTACACTTCGTAATCTATAGAATTGAGAGTTGAGGTGTAGGCATAATCATTCAACTTCTCTTTCCAGACACCTCACATGCTATAAGATGTCTTAAAACAGCTGCGTGCTCCATCTTGGAATTCACGCTCATTGGTTTTACTGACGGACAGGCAGACAGAAAAACTGAGTGACTGTTTGTTTATTTACTGACCTACTTAAGTCTTAAATAGGTCAGTTTGACCGGAAAGCGATTCGTTTCTGTCTGGTGCCGACTTCAGATTTTTTAAGGAAAGAAACAAAGTGGGGTTGGGGGTGGGGAGGGAGGGTTGTCTGTGTATATGTTTGTGTGTGTGAGTGAGTGTGTGTGTGAGTGCGCGCGCGCGCATGTGAATGTGTGTGGGTATATGTGTGTGTGTGTGTGTGTGTGTATGTGTGTGTGTGTGTGTGTGTGTGTGTGTGTATGTATGTGTGTGTGTGCGTGTGTGTGTGTGTGTGGAGCATGGGTATACTCTCAGTCCATCTGGGAACGAAACTTTGACCTTCAGCCTGCAGTTCAAAGCTGAGACATTTCAGCACTTGTGAAAGAATAAAACACGTTTTTTTATCTGAAAAAAAAAGGAAAAAAACCCTAAAAAGACAAACAATTATTTATGTTTAAGGGTGTATGAATTCAGTTTGGGTTGTCCTATGGACATGTTTGTATAAAATGGGCCGGTTTGATAAATGCTCCTATTCGAGACATAAATAGTAGTACATACTGCATTTATAACTCCTGTTGCTGTTTCTGTTATTCCCCATCTTGCTATTCTTATTGTTCTTGTTGCTACTTACATCGTCGTCCTTGTTGTTATTTTCTTGCTCTTGTTCTCTTTCTCCTTGTTCGTGTTCCTCCGCTTGTTCTCTTTTTCTTTTTCTGATTCTTGTTCTCCTTGTTCTTCTTGTTCTTCTTGTTCTTCTTGTTCTTCTTTTTCTTTTACCCAACTCCCATCGTCACACACCCCTTTTCCTCTTTGTACGTCACATCTTCCTTCTCTTTCACTTTTCCCTCCATCTCCTCGCGCTTCTCCTCCTCCTCACCCTCCTCCTCCTCCTTTCATCTTTAACCTATTATTATAATCATGTTTACGCTTTAGATAGACATTTTTCTCATTGATTTTACGGTTAAAACATTGAAGCAACAGCCCTGCTATTGTTGTTATGGTTGTGGTTTCTGTTGTTGTTATTGTTGTAGTTATTGTTGTTGTTGTTTTTGTCGTCGTCGTCGTCCTTATTGTTGTTGCTGTTATTTTGTTGTTGCTTTTTGATGTTTAAATTGATTTTTTATTGTTGTTTACGTTTTCTCTAGCACCTCTGACGTCTAATTAATGAGGCTATGAGGTTGTTGGTTTTTTTTATGTAGCTTTTTTTTTTTGTTGTCAATGTTCTTTTTTTTCTCCTCCGTTAATCTGCGAG
>NW_004798060.1:134948-136019 GCF_000002075.1 Aplysia californica | reverse complement strand
ATTTAGCTTATGTTTACATTTGTGCCTTTTTCAACATTTATAATTTGAATTTTTACAAAATATGTATTGATTTCATGAAAACCGAGCCACTGTTACTGCACTTTGATTTTTTTTGTGTGGAAGAAATACAATACTAATATTATACCTACTGACCCAAAAAACTTTTACCCGCGGGGTAGCCTATTACTCTCCACCAAAGAGCACAGTTCACACAAAAATGGACTGGAAGCAAGCTGAATCATCCGAAAGGGGAAACACGTAACAAAAACAACAGCGCCTTGGAAGCAGCCATGGCTACTCTAAAAATACAGTTCACTGTTGAACAATGTATTTTTATTGTTGAAACACATCGAAAGACAGTCCCTTGCGCAGACTCGGAATCTCTTCTGTAAACGGGTTGGCATTAACACCAAAGACCGTAAGCAACAATACCCACTTCAAGTCATATGGCTCTGTTGAAAATAAAAAGAAGCGATTAAAAACTATGGTCGCCCACAGTGGGAGACCGATGTAAGTGCACACTCCTGAGAACGTGGCAATGGGGATGGCGGATGGAGTCGGTGAGCGTAGAACCCAAAAAGGTCAGTTCATCATCATAGTCTTGAAGTAACTAATGCTAGAGAATCTATTCGGCAAATGTTGAAGTACGATCTGAAGTCTAAACTGTACAAGATCCAGGTACTATGTACATCAAAGGCTCAGTGAGTGGAAAATGTCATAGACATATTTTGTCAAGCGCCTCAGAGCGTGTATCGCCCGAAACGGACGTCACATGGAGTATAACATTTGTGCTCTAACTTTCTTCAAACTTAGAATTTCTATTTGTAAATTTGTCCCAATAAATCCGGATGTTGACCAAGTACGACTGTGAAATATTGTGTTTTTATCTCTATTTTAGTCTTTTTTATGGGTGTCCACGAGGGTAAAGGTTTTTTTTTGTGTTTTTTTTTTTGTCACCTGGGTATTTTTGGGGTCTCCATGCCCTTCTCCTTGTCTCTGTCTCTATGCAACTCTGTCTTTCTCTCTGTCACTGTCTCTTTGTCTTTCTCGGTCTCTCTATCACTGTCTACC
>NW_004798060.1:131617-134079 GCF_000002075.1 Aplysia californica | reverse complement strand
AAAGTACAGTCAGCCATGGGTAAACGGGAGGAAGTTTTAAGACAAATCGTATGAAATACGTAGTGCCGGAAGTTTTTTTAAACAGGGAACAATGAATTAACATGTGCTCAATAACGTCTTTGACACCTCAGTGCTCAGCATTTTTTATGTCTAGGCGATTGAGTAGAATGTTATTTGGGGAGATGTTATGGGGGATTTTTAAATGCAATAATCTAAGTCGAGATTCTTTCGTTGACTTGTGCGCTATGTTGTATTTACATGCTATATCAATTTTCATTTTTCTCATCCAAAAAATCGTACCTCAAATATTTACATGTCTTTTGCATTTAAAAGTTGTCTGATCTCTCTGTTCGGTTTTCTCAGTGTCTCTTGGAACGTTTTATAAACATTCGTACTTACTTCTCTGGTGTTCAACAAAAGTTCCTCGATGTTGTTGTCGCTGACGTCTTACGTCCAGTTTGTTTATCTTACTTTTACCAAGCACTTAAGTTTTATTATAACAAAAATACAAATATTATTTTCTAAAGACATAAACAAATAATTTGAATTTGGCTGCAGTATTATTTTTCCTCGTCTGTTTCAGTTGTTCTGAATTATATTTCTTTCAAAGTTAAAAAAAAATCAACTCCATAATGCATTGTGCTGATGCCGGCTGTAATACATAGTAAATCATTAACGGTTCTCTTATTTCTTCTTGAATACTTTCTCTTTATCAAATGATTTGCTTGTGATTTCAAAACAACAAACAATAAACCACCAAACAACAAACAACAACAAAAACCCCACCACATCATCAGCAACAACAACAACAAAACAACAATAAAGCAACCCCCCCAAAAAAAAACAACACAACAACAACAAACAAACAAAAACAATCCAAGTGCCTTTCGTTCAAAACAAACTGTTTGTGTTTTTGAAATCTGTTTGTGTTTTGAAAACATCATCAAGCAAAAACCACCAACCCGGACCAATGGAGAGAAAAGACTGTCAAACAAACATTAGGAGATAAATAACCCTCTTCAGCTAGCTACGTGGGGGTCTCTAAAAAGAAATCAACTCCATAGTACAGGGTGCTGTTGTCCGTTGTAACACACTGTACATCATTGACGGTTCCCTTATATATCTTCCAGAATACTTTCTCTAAATTAAATGATTTGTTTATGATTTTACAAACAAACAAATCCCAAAACCCCCCAAACAAAAAAACAAACAAAATAACAACAACAAAACCACCACATCAACAACAACAAACACAATAATACCTAAACAAAAAAAATCCAAGTGCCTTTCGTTCAAAACAAACTGTTTGTTTTTTTGAAAACATCATCAAGCAAAAACCAACAACCCGGACCAATGGAGAGAAAAGACTGTCAAACAAACATTAGGAGATAAATAACCCTCTTCAGCCAGCTCCGTGGGGGTACACAACAAATGTGACAGTCAGAACAAAGCTCAAGTGCTCCGTGCAGGGGGCGAGCTACTACAACCATGATTATGTAAGACGTGTAAGACTTACAAAACAACTTGAAATTGAAAGTAAACCTTTTCACTTTTTTTCTTGCGAACTGTTGTAGTAATAGGCGTACATTCTTTAATACTTGTATGATTTGATATGGAACTAAAAAAGTAGGTAGGCCTCGTTTTTCAGCAATCATTAAAGAAACAGGCCTGAACCTAATAAACATTACAAACGACATTGGAAATATTATATTATGTATAGAGGCTGGTTATGTCAACGAGGGAGGGGGAGTGGGGATAAGTACACATAAGAAAATATAACAATATGCCTGAACCTAATAAACATTACAAACGACATTGGAAATATTATATTATGTATAGAGGCTGGTTATGTCAACGAGGGAGGGGAAGTGGGGATAAGTACACGTAAGAAAATATAACAATATAATTCCGTACTAATTTTCGAGGAAAAAAAACAAACAGGTATCGAAGAAATAATTCGAGTAGAACTTATTATCAATAAGTGCTTTGTCACGATTAACTGATGCGTGTTGAGCTTTTCTAAGTATATGAACGATTAGTATTTAGTCTTAAGTTAGTTTTGTTAAATTCGAACAAGAAACTGACCGTAAAAAAGGAAAAAGATCATTAATTTTTCCGAGAGTGACTGAAAATTGAGAAAAAGATTTTGAAATTTTTTTTAATGAAATGTATTAGTTGTGAGTAACCTCCCAAATCTCAGCATCTTGAAGAAAAGTTCCCGTGTCGGCTTCTATTAAAGGCACGCCGAGAAACGAACCGGAGTGTAATTAGCCATAAAAGACAGCGCTCACACAATAAAATTTAGATGCTCTTCAGACTGCGCAACCCCTGGAAAACTGTGGAGAGGAAGGCTCTCATGGACTCCAGAGAGGTCGCGCCAACAGGTGTGTGTGTGTGAGAGAGAGAGATAGAGAGAGAGTGAGGGTGATTGAGAAAGAGAGAGAGAGAGAGAGAGAGAGAGA
>NW_004798060.1:129541-130465 GCF_000002075.1 Aplysia californica | reverse complement strand
GCAGTAGCGTGGGGTGGCGCTGGAAAGCGGGTTGCGCTAAATTATTTGAAAGGGCCATGTACGCGCCCAATGACGGCACTATGTGTGGTTCTTTGATCTTTGATTTTCTATTGCTTTTGGACATGAGTGAGCCAATACAAATAAAATGGTAAAACCAAAACATGAGCACGTATAGCAATATGTTTAAATTAGTCAGGTAATCCAAGATAGGTTTGAATAAAAAGAAGCAAACCGACACAATAATGGACATTTAGAGGTGGGAAAAAAGTAAGACAAAAGTACAGAATCAACATAGGGAAAGTAAAGAGATGGGACCTTCCAGTGGCGCTCTCCATCCACCCGTACACTAAGATGTGTACGTTTTAGTTAGTTTTAGTAGAGGTTTTATGGTGCTCGCAACTGCATAAGGTCATATGAGCGCCACGGGGAGGAGGTCAACAGAGAAGTTCTTATACTTATTGGGAATCAGACTTACTCTGCTCACCTCTCTAGCTTCAACAGCTCAAAGTCTGCTTCGACTGGAATGGAGCCTACCTCTCACGTATGTGATTAACGCCCCATTAAACATTGTTATGTTATCTAAAAGGCGGTCCTTCTGAATTTAATGTCCGTCTCCGATAAGACTTAGCCAAACGAAATGAAAGAATAAGCTAGGTCTGGTTGAGAGCAAGGAAACATTTACAAAAATGCCCTAGTTCAAGAAAATCCTGTCTGGGATTTGAACCAGAGCCACCCGTTCTGTAGTCCAGCATGATACCAACCAATCTAACAGAGCAGCCCTACCTACGACGATCAGATTTCATTATGGTTGACGGGCAAGAGGCGTGAGACGTGCGCAGATTCTGGCACGTACACTGCACGTTTCTGGTCGGCACCGACTTTTTATTTTCTTCTCTCTCTCTCTCTCTCTCTTTCTTTCTTTCT
>NW_004798060.1:126421-128355 GCF_000002075.1 Aplysia californica | reverse complement strand
CACTTTCTCTCTCTCTCACTCACTCTCTCTCCAACCAACTCTCTCTCTCACTCACTCGCACACACTCTCTCTCTCCAACCCAGAGTCTCTCTCTCCCTCTGTCCCACACACTCTCTCACACTCACTCCTTCAATCACACTCTCTCCCGCGATCCCTCTCCCTTCCTCCGTGTTCCCCCGCAGACGCTGCGCCAATTATCGCGAGAAAATCGTCCCTTATCTCCTAACGTTATCACGCACTTATCGCTCTAAATCAACGCGTGCGTAGTAAAGGCTTTCGTTTTATTTATCAGCGCACAGATACACATCTTATCAACACGCCCCTTGTAAATAGGACGTCGCTAGGGGAGATAACCGCAGATAAG
This sequence comes from Aplysia californica, assembly GCF_000002075.1. Classification (NCBI taxonomy): domain Eukaryota; kingdom Metazoa; phylum Mollusca; class Gastropoda; order Aplysiida; family Aplysiidae; genus Aplysia; species Aplysia californica. The sequence goes on along the minus strand of NW_004798060.1, from coordinate 127,991 downwards.
GATCGCTGTTTGTTGGCCCTTTCTTTCCAGGTGTTTTCCCAAGTTGGCTAAATTTAGCAACAATTACAGTCTCCTTTTCGGTTCCAGCGGATGTCCCTTTGGCAGTGAGTCCGGGGGCGAACTTGTTCGAGAGGTTTAATGAATCGCTTGTACCTCCGACATACACCAGATTCATTTTCATGAGGGGGCGTTGGGGCAAAAAATGAGCTCTAAATGTTGGCTCAAATGCCACATTTTGAGGCTGTTTTCTTGTTGGCTTACCGGTTAAAAGTAAGGAGAGTCGCGATTTACATTTTGGCATGGATTCCAACTTGTGTGTTGTGTGGGGGTTTTTCGTGTTTTTTTTTCGTGTTTTTTTATGCTGACTCTGTCTGCAATTTAATAATGATCCTCCTTGTACTTGTAGTGCTCGGATCGAAAGTAGTTAAAATATCATGGGTCTGTGTGTGTGTGTGTGTGTGTGTGTGTGTGTGTGTGTGTGTGTGTGTGTATGTGTGTGTGTGTGTAGTGAAAGACCAAACCAATGTGCCAGCATCTGGACAATACATCTTATTTTATCTATCTTGTCTCATCTCAATCTTTTATGTATAAAATCAAAGTCACAAGTAACATCTTTACATTTAATTATTCTATTTCACTTTAAAATTGCATTCCCCTCTGCGGATACATTGGTGATCGTCAGAAATTGACCAACTAACTATTGTATCCTTCTGGTTTCACCTTGCTCAGAAGTAAAAATACCGATTCCAGTCTTTGTGGCATTGTGCTGTCAAAATTATCAGAAGACAAAAGTGACTGTCATAGTCATGTGGACTTCTTGCACAGTTTATTTGTAGTACAGACAAAAATGAAAAATGGGAGTGGGAAGTGGTCGTTTGTATAGATGATTGTCTTAAGCAGGTGCCTATTAGAGCAGGTTTTGACGTATTCATGTCTTGTCAGCTTTCATTCCCGGGTCTTTTTTCTCTCTTTCCAAGAGACAATTTTCAAAGGAAATATGTCATATCTTTAGATTAGATACGATTTTGTGAGATATGAGATTATGCTCTAAGACAAAGATAACAATTTTATTAACCAGAAGTTGGCTTTTTTCCCCTTTGCTTCTCTCCCCTTCCCCACGCCCCCCTCCCCCTCCCAGCTTGCTCTCAATCTTTCTCCCTCTCTGAAAATATCAAGCCTACTTTCTTTCATACAAATTTAGGCAATCTCCCAGGTCCAGGATATAAAGCGTTTTTTTCTGTTGTTTTTTTTTTTTAAAAAACCAGACAATATTTTTTTTAAAAACTACATTAAACACATCTGACTTTGCTTTCGACATTGTAAAGCGAATGAAGAGGCAGGACCTCTGCATCCAATTTTCCTAGAAAGTCTTTTTCAATGGAGATAATGCTAGCGTTTACCCGTAAATTTAATGGTTATCTCCCTTCCCAAATAAACAATTATTATTGGTCGCTTTTAAGGACACGTGGGCTGACCCAGATTTCGCGGGTTTCCAGAAATCTTGACCTATACCAAAAGTGGGCATTTCCCTACCTATAGGAGAAGTTTGGTTTGATAGATGTGTATATTT
>NW_004798060.1:122260-123537 GCF_000002075.1 Aplysia californica | reverse complement strand
AGTAGATCTAGTTTTTTTACGCCCCCATCGACATGATTTAGATCATTTAGGAGGCGGGTTTCCAACCCTGCTGAATGGATACAACATTGCATCCGAAAGACCGAGATACATGAACTGGAATTTTTTTTAATGTTCTCGTCACTCGAGTTTTGAACTCGTGTCTCCCTAATGCGACAGTGAAGCGACCAACCGCTACACCAAGTTCTCAGACGCCAGTTTTATATCATTGATGGAGCAACACATCTGAACACTGTTGGTGGTTGGCAGGTGCTCTGGTGTGGTTTGCTCTTTCTTTCTTATCAAACAACTATCGTCTTTACCTCCCCTCCTTTTTTATGTTAGTTACTCTCTTGCAACACCTCTAATCTTCGGTACTTATATGACCTTATTGTGTTGCGAGTGCCGTAAAATTCTTACTAAATCTAAAACATCCGAACTCTATTCGGAAGTAAAGAGAACTCAAATGAATTCTATGAAATTCTTTTTCTTATTGATGCGCATGGGGAAATCGGTTTCGTGTCATTTACCGAACAAATCGCTACCCTAGAATTGAAAAGTTTTATCTGCTCAGTACTTAGTTTTGAGAATTTTAACTTTTAAAAAAGTTTGAATTTGGCAACCTATCAAGATTTATCGAATGCACTCTTCGGAATATCTTGATAAAGACTCCAATTAATCTTACGATTTTGCTTAATCTTACAAATACTTTCTTTCTGACCTCTTGGTCTTATAAAGTAATTCAAAACGGCCAAAAATAAATGTCAGATAGAAGTCTAAGGCAGCGAAATAGTACAACATTTCCTAAACACCCCATTATATACACAATATCACATTAATACATACAATATTGAAATTTACCAACAAGGCCCGGTTCTGAGCTCGGTGTTTGAGCTAGTGTCATTGGACTTTCTCAAGGACCGCCAACGCTCTATGTTTGAGATAGAGTTATTGTGTCTCTGGTGATTTATGGCGTTTGATTTACTCAAAGTACATTAGTTCAATTTTAGTATTAATCACGTTCTGGAGGGCTGATAGTGTTTCTATACGTCATATTCTTCTTAGTGCCTCTTATCTCTGCTAATGCTCGTGCTCCGTTGTATTTTAGTTTCATTTTAAACGAACTCCCGTTTTAGAAAATGAAAAAGCTTTTACTTGAGCCCAAAATTATTATAATTGTAACCTCCATTCCCAACCCTCAAACCCAGCCCCCTTCCTTCCTCTCCCCCTCATAACCCCAACCGACCCCTCCTCTACCTTTCTTTCACAATCCCCCCACC
>NW_004798060.1:120789-121891 GCF_000002075.1 Aplysia californica | reverse complement strand
CAACAACAACAAACAAACAAACCAAAAAAAAAGAATTAAAACAAACAAACAACCCATGTAAGAACACACCACCAAAGAGGTTACAAGAAGAAACCCCCCAAAAATGTTCCAAGATCCTTGAAGTAAGTAGGACGTACACCCTCCAGCCTCCCACAGCCCAGCCAAGCATGTCGTGTGGAGCAGAGAGTTCTTCTTCCCCAGAACGCCCTCCCCCGTTGGGACCTCTGTTCTTCCCCTTCCCCCCTCGCAGAGCTCTCAACGCGATGCGCCGTCGTTATTAGTGAACCGAACTACACGATCAGCGATGTTTATGAACTGTACGCATACACGAGTCGACGAGATTTACCACTCTTCGCGCTAATAATTCTCCAGATTACTTCGTTTTTCGATCTAAAAAACGAGCAGGGTTTTCATTTTTTGTTTTATTTTATTTTTCTTCACAAAAGCTTTTGCGTTCGCATGCGTGTTGAGTGGGTATTTCTGTTTCTTTTTATTTTCATTTTTCTTCTTTCATTTTGTGCGTGTTATTTATTCTATTTTTTACTTATTCATTTCATTTTTAAAGGCTCTTTCTGTCGTTTTCACATTTTGGCCGAGTGGAATAATATTGTGCTCTGCGTCTGAACTAAAAACAAAGTATCTAACAAACTTAATGTGCTTCGTCTCAACTAGGAGAACATTTTTATTGTTTTAAGATCTCACTTGTTTTGAAATGTAGAAACCTAAATTATGTTTTTACATTTACATAATACAACAATATCCGTTCCAAACTAAAGCAGAGAGAGATGTGAATTTTATGTTAGAGGGAATTTCTGTAAAAGTCTATAAAATCCAGATTTACATTTACTAGATTTTATTGAGAAATAGAGAGAAACTGCATTTCTTTCCAGTGTTATTTTATGGCACAGAGAATGGGGAGAATTTCGCTCGTTGTATAGGGTAATTCTCAAGCGGGAATTTTCATTTCTACTCTGGGGGATTTGTTTATTTCAGATCCTATTACAGCTGTCTCTCTTTCTAACTGTCTGTCTGTCTGTTTGTTTGTCTCTCTCTCCCTCTCTCTCTCTCTCTTTCTCTCTCTCTCTCTCTCTCTCTCTCTCTC
>NW_004798060.1:115934-116869 GCF_000002075.1 Aplysia californica | reverse complement strand
TTCCGCATTGTGTGTCCGAAGAAATTTGCCTGTCGTTTTCTTATATTCGTGATAAGTTGTTTTCTATAATTTGCTTCAACCAGGATTTCTTCATTTTTACTTTAAATTCCTCAAAACTAGGTACTGAGCAGATAGAACTTTGTAGGTGTAGGTGAGCGAAATATGATGAAAAAGCTACATAGCACCTCAGAGACGTGGATCAAGACCGAGTCTACTGGGGCAGGCTATTGCTATTGCTACCTCAGAATTACAATGCTCAATCTACTTAACCCTATCCGTACGCCCTGGGGTCATTTTGTACCCCCGGGGTTGCTTTCTTCACGTTTTAGAGGGCCCAGAGCGCATAGAGCATTGCATATGCGCTATATAAATGCATTCCCTTATTACTTCTGGAACGAAGATCTCTTTAAAACTTTCAATATTTCTCTACAAATCATTTTGACAGACTGCTATGCAAAGCGTACGGATTGGAGAGTAAATTTCCTCTTCGGAAAATGGTGGCACAGAGTTCCCCACGTCTTATGAATACGATAGTAAAACTCGACGTACGGATAGGATTAATACCTAGTTTTGAGAAAATTGACGTCAACATTTGTGAATTTCACAATAATAATAAGAATATGTCACGTTTTCTGGAATGTAATTCTTTGAATATCTTGATAACGACTCCAAATATTTTTACGATTTTGATAGAACAGTTAGAGCCTTTACTTTTCTTCTGTCTCCAACTCCCATTCTGCCCTTACTCCACCCCTCTCTCTCCCCCCCTCTCTCTCCCAACCCATGCCCCTTTCTCTACACCTATCTACTATTCTGCCCTACTATTCACCCTCTTCTCTCAATCTCTGTCTGTCTCTTTATCTATCTGTCTGTCTGTTTGTCTGTTTGTCTGTCTGTCTTCCTCTCTCTCTCTCTTTCTCTCTCTCTCTCTCTCT
>NW_004798060.1:110790-112471 GCF_000002075.1 Aplysia californica | reverse complement strand
ACTCAATATGCCCCAAAATTGACAAGAGCCTGATTCCACCACGCTGCCTCACAATTAGTTCAGCGACAAGAACAGTAAAAACTAAACTAAGACCAATAACAATGCAAAACAAGTAATAAAAAGGGGGAAAATCCTTTTCTTCCGCCAATAATACATGTATAAAACAGGCCCTGTCCTTATGTCCTTTTGTTCTCATACTACCCCCCTCCCCAGCTACCCTACCCCCGCCACCCACCCACCTACCCTCACCCACACACCATGCATGCACACTATCACCAAATCAAGAATGTTATTCCTGGTCACGCAGTACATACCTCCAGTGGCAAGTGACTCACTGATTCATAGCCTTATCCTCTCCACAGACAAATCACCGACATTTCACATGTTGACCCATAAACCTGCCACTGCTGCAATGTATAGTTATTTCTAGATACAATCAGGATGAGATGATGTAATTCTTTATTGATCTCCAAGCAAAATTTTCTTAAAATTACACTTTATTCGACACAGTATACTCATGTACAAAAGATTCATTTTAATATTAGAAAGCAGAAGATACCTAAACAAAAAGTACAAATCCCACCCCGTCTCTTTTCCTCTCAAACAAAATAAATGCATTTTCAAAATATCTACATAACAAAAACAAAAACAATGTTTAGATTAAGAAGAAAGAAAGTCAAATTGATAAATGAATAAATAAATAAGTTCATTGACTAATAAATAAAAAGAATTAGTGTGTTTATCAATTAATATGTCAACGAGGAAGCTGTCTGCTCTGATAAAACCACTCTAAACATGGAAAGTCTTTCTCACGTGACACGCGCGTTCTCATGACGTCACCAGCGTCATCGCCTAGCCGTCCGGAAGTTTATCAGTTCGGGAATTCCCAAAATGCGCAGCGCTTTGCACTTGCCAGATAGGAATTTGACTGGGACCATTCGAGACGGATGTCTTCTGCCACAGAAACATCTAATTAAACACGATGAATTTCTTCTTCTCCAGATACCGTCGTACAATATCTTTGTTGGACATGATAACGGTCTATCCTAACGGAGTTTGAGATTTGAGTTTGCTCAAGGCAGCTTGTGAAGCACAGCTAATTGCAAACAAGAATTAATTTTTATTACTTTATTTTGTGTGGTTGGCGGGTGCTCTGGTGTGGTTATCTTCTTCTTTCCTATTAAACATTTATCGCATGTGCGCCTTTTTCTTTTTGTGTTTATTACTATCTTGTAATTAATACACCATCTTCAGCACTTACATGACTTGATAGTGTCTTAAGTGCTTTAAATCTCTTTCTAAAAATAAAACATATTATTTTTCCTTTGGTCCAGGCAGACATTTATTCATTTAGTTGGGTCAAAATGATCAGGGCAGACAACTGAACATCTCACATATGAATGATAATCGGGAAATGTAAATTAATGTTGACCTAAAGCTGTGAGCAAGATATTCAATCCTCTGGAAAAAGGAACAAATCAATAAATGGAAAGTAAGAATGGGTAATGGTAAGCAAGAATAGGATAGCACCATGTCTGTGTATGTTGGTGTTGATCTACCAGATTGTTGTTTTTCTATTTTGATTGTGTAGTTGTGCATGCCGAAAAGATCATGTTTAAGTTTGTTAATGGGTTAAATTATAGAGAATATAATAATAGATAGATAGATAGATAGATAGATA
>NW_004798060.1:105084-107802 GCF_000002075.1 Aplysia californica | reverse complement strand
GAGAGAGAGAGAGAGAGAGAGAGAGAGAGAGGGAGAGAAACATAGAAACAGAGAAAAGTAGAGAAATCAAACGTGTCTGTGAACTCGGTACAAAATTATATTCTGCCCCGTATGGCATGCGCTGTAATTTGATGGGTGGTTGATGGGTGTTCTGTAATAACACAGAACTTATAACCTGACAACGACATAGCTTTACGATGTACCTTTCTGTAAAATCAATCATGGAAATTTCACACTTTCGTAACTCATAGGAAAGGGCGGAACTGTTTATTTATACATCTGTAAGCATACAAATATTATATGATATAATTTACACACATCGATTTATTTGACACTGCGTCAACTTCGGTGCTTCGGTTTTAGCACCCTCTATAAACGGCGTAAAAGTTCTTTTAAGAGGAAAGAGCTCCTTCCCACGATAAAACTGATCCAAGCGGAGAACTTTCTGAACAAGCAAATTCCCCCCATATTAACAAACGTACTTTGATAATTCAAACCAGGGTCAACTGTATCATACTTGATAAAAGCTGATTTTTCTTCTTGTTTTTGATCTTCTTGTTCTTGTTCTTGTTCTTGTTCTTGTTCTTGTTTTTGTTTTTCTTCTTGTTCTTCTTGTTCTTCTTGTTCTTCTTGTTCTTCTTGTTCTTCTTGTTCTTCTTCTCTTCTTCTTCTTCTTCTTCTTCTTCTTCTTCTTCTTTTTCTTCTTCTTCTTCTTCTTCTTCTTCTTTCACTGTCTCTCTCCCTTTTCCTTTTCTTCCTTACCAACCATCTTCCCCTATCTATCTACCTCTCTCCCCTTCACCACCTAACCCAAAAGCCTCCCTCCCGCCCACCCACCCACTTGAGTACTAGGTCTATGTTCTCAGATGCCACACACTGTTTCTCCATTATCATTTAATCCCTTACCTCGCTCACGATTCTCTAGACCTGCCTTCTGCTGACTAACCCAGTGACAGAAAAACAGAAAATGCAAACTGGGAGATAAAACGAGTGAACAAAAGCGATGCTACCTACAACCACTCTCACAACACCTTCTCCCTTAAAGTATAAATAATGATTGATAATGGTAAATATCAGGAAAAAAAGAAATTAATTATATATAAATTTAGGAATAAAGAAATAAGAAAATGTAAGTAGAAAAGAAAAAAAAACGAAAAGAGAGAACGAACAGGAGAAGGGAAAAGAAATGATCAAATGCATTTTGTAATACATGTTATAAACAAACAAAAAGCAAATTTAAAAAAAACAACCGAAATCTACGTCAGCACAACTTTCAGACGTTAAGAATGGAAATGATCTTGATAAAATATGGTACACACGGAAAAGGAATTCCACGCGCTCAGTTTCAGTAGAAAATAAGTTATAAAACTCACCTGAGGTGAAAACAAAAAAGCATACTCGAATCAGATATATGATTGATAGGTCAGTTTTCTTTTCTACTTTAGTCTAACACCGGTCCAGATACGTAAAAGGGTAATTTCGAAACCAGGTTTCGAGAATTCAAGATTTGGTTGTAATACTCGGGCTCTTCCTCTTTTTATGTGCTGTGGTATTATACATGTATACTTTGAGTAGGTGTTTTACGGCACTATCGACTCAATTTCGGTCGTGTAAGTGCCAATACATGTATACTTATTTGTTAGAATTAATCAAATAAGCTTATCACCCGTTTGGGCGGTGCTACTGACTGAAGTGTCTTTAGGCCATTCCCAAAGGGGGGGGGGGGCATAAACCTGTTCTTATGCACAGCAGAATTGTAATTGGGCTGATTCATCGATTTCATGTCCATAACTGCGCCTGAACTGCAACAAGAAACTGCTGCTTTTTCTTTCCTAATCTTTACATGTTTTGCTCTACTTCTTTTGAGCGTTTGTCACACTCTTGTGACCCGCTGTTTCCTGGGTGTCTTGATAGTTGAAGGAGACTTTGTGCTGTTGAAACTAGAGAGGTGAGCAGAGTAAGTCTGATTCCCTGTAAGGATTTGTCTGTTGACATCCATCCCTTGGCGCTCATATGACCTTATGCAGTTGCGAGCGCCGTAAAACCTCGACTAAAACAAAAACAAAGAAGCTTATGTGGGCACGTTCATTCACTTGTATTTTATCTTAACTCTCCAAGAACGAAACGGACACATATGTCCAACCAGCAGCAGCAGACCAGTCAATGTTTCAGCACATTTTGAACCACCAGACAGAAATAAGAAAAACAAATTTTCTCAGTTAACAAAAAGCGTGCAGTTGCCGATCTTTTAAAGTTTCGGATTAAACAACAGACGTGAAAAACCTGCATGAATAACAAAGTTATTCGCCTTTTTGAAAGTGTCCTCAAAACATTTACGTCCGCTAGAGTTGTAGAAGATGCGTCCTCAAAGAGTTACGATGAAGGTAATATAAGGCGTCTTGGGGTGCATTGTTAGGGGCGTGGGATTATGGAAATTATCTCATTATCTGCCTTGTTATTATTCTTTTGCGAGAATAATGGGAATCTATACAAACCCTAGAGTGGAGGTCCTTGTAAGAGGGTTAGATCTTGCAGTGTGCAATCAACGCATAGAAAACAAAGAAGAAAGAAATGTCATATTATATATAAATACATGGATATAATTATGTTATTATAATTTCACTTTCTAATTCATCGTCTTTATCTCACTCACACTCTCTTCTGATAGCATGACTTTAGAAATTTTGGTGACCAAACTCTCAACCATTTGAAAATGAA
>NW_004798060.1:100055-103740 GCF_000002075.1 Aplysia californica | reverse complement strand
TGGGGGGGGTGTGTATTGTGTTTGTGACAGCTTATAACTTTTTCTCGTTTCTTTTTTCAGTCTTAATTGCTCTTTGTCTTTTCTGTTACTTAATAATCCTGCTCCTTCTTCCTCTTTGCTTTAGATTTAGGTGTTTAATACCCCGACTAACATTATTCAGATAATTTAATATTTGGGTTTCGACTTTGCCTGCAAGGGCTAACCCTGGATGAGAGGGATAAAATGTCCCAAGCAGAGAGATAGAGATAGTTGATGAATTTTGGTTTTTCACACCAGAATCGAACTCATGTCTACCCTTTGCGACGCGAAGTGACTCACTGCTACATCCTACATTGCAGACATCAGTAAAGTGCTAGCTCCTGCGCTTCCATACTTACACCGAAGTTACTATTAAAGTCACAGTACATTTGTAGAAATGTTTTGGATAGCGGGTGTAAATTGTTGGGGCTACAACATTTGCCAATAGTTGCATCGGTACTTCATCTCTCTACCATGATTTGATATGACAAGGTGATCTCAAGACAAAATGCTACCCACGAGTACAAACCCCTCCCCCATTCCTTGAAAAAAAATCTCCAACAACAACGTACATCACTGTTCAAAGTTACACATTGATGGAAAGGGCGTATGGACCGACGTGGTTTGAGGGGGGGGGGGTCGGTTTGAGGGAAAGGGGAGTACTTGACCTTCGTCAACACAAATGCAAGAGAAGTATGTTTTAAATATTTCTCCAGGCTTGTTTGAAGCGTATCAATATATATTCATTCACTTAACATTCTCCACGTTAATGGTTGGGGTGTGAGTTTGAATTTGAAAAATTGCTTTTAAATTTTTTTTGCTGAGATTCGGACCAATGTAACCAGTGTAAAATGAAGTTGTGGACACTTTAAGGTGACAAAATTTCTCAGATTCAACACCGTGCAATACATTAATACGCAGGAGACCCGAATTCAGTTCCCGGGTGGGGAGAAAATATTTATCTAGTATCTCGGTCCTTCTTCTGGAAAGTTTAATCCCCTCTTAGCACGAGTTCAACCTGGATGTCAAGGTCGGGAGCCCGCCTCCTAACTGATCTAAGTTGTGTAGATGGGGGTGAAAAAACCACATGCATAAAAAAATTAATAAAAACAGCAAACAAACAAAGGACTGGGCAAATTATACCTTATTTCAATGGCGGACACACTAACGTGGGAAGATGATACGAAACTGCGGGGATACACAAAGGAATGATGAACGTCATTATGACTCCTAAAGATTGCAAAAACAAAAACGAAACATAATATTGTCCTGTGCGAAAGTGAGCTTAGAGAGACGGCGAAACACAGCGAGGGCAATAATGTGCCTGTATGTGAGTTCCTCTCCCGCCGATAACAGGGGTCTCCTAACAGTATATTATGTTTCGTAGATAAAGGAATACACGGGTCTCGTGGGACCGCGCGCTTTTATCGCGATATTTATTTATACCATTGCAAGATTCCCATGCCGAACGTGAGCCTTTTTTCCGTCTAATTAGTGGTTTGGGGGGTTAAAGGGGAATAAGGCGTGTCGGAGACCAGTGAAAAGGGGAGGTCACCATCATCTAAAGAAAAATGAATCCCAATTAGAGTTACGGCTCGTTGGAACTTCGTCTTCTGCACGTAAAACTGCCAGGGGGAGGGAAAGGTCGTGAAATTGTCCACAACAAATTGATAGTAAAAATGTGCGGAACGGCGCGCAAGTGGTACTCGTGGAATTTCTCGGAGAGACTCACGGAGCGGGAACGAGGGTGAGAAGAGGATTTTTATTCCGCGTGTCAGTCTCAGTTTGACGCAAGCTCTGAGGTCTGTTAAAGATAACAATATCGGTGTCTCTTGGCCAACACTTGAGATAAACATTTTTTTTTCCAATTTTGCTGTTACGACACTGCCTATTTTCACAACGAAACTGAACAATGTCTAAAATAATAATATTTCCAGAAAAATAATTTCTTATCTTTGTACTTTTAATTGTGTATGTGATGTAGCGATAAGGCGCTTCAATGTTGTACGCAGAAGACTCAAGTTCGATTCCAGGGTTGGCAGAACTTTTATCGAGTACCTCAGTCTTTCTGCTCCGACGTTGTATCCTTTTCTGCCTGGGTTGACCTTGTATACCATACTGCTAAAAAAAAAACGTTAGGACTACTTAGTGTAACATAATTTTTAAAAATAAAATAACTGTTTAAAAACCAGCATGTTTGGCGTGTTGAATACTTTATGCACTCTGCTAAGTTCTACACAGTCCGTTTTTGTCGGGTTTTTTTGTTGTTGACAATATTGGTGTTTGCGTGTCCAATTCAAGTTGTTGAAAGAGATAACTTACTTTTCAAAATTCTCACCCATGAAACTAGCAAAACGAAAGATTTCTGCAGGCAGCAGTCAGTACAACATTGCCTCATGGCATTAATCAGCTTTCTTAGGGTGAGCCGTGGTACTTTCTGTCATTTTATTTGAAAATACGAATGACTTCGTTCCCATAGTTGGGCCAAGTTTGGTGGGTAATAATTTTGTGTTGCCCAAGAACATCCCATACTTATTCTGTAAGGTTATAAGGTCAGTGGAGCTCTGCGACCAGTCCATCTTGTCCAGTCGATGATGTTACAGAAACGCTGAAGAGTGATCCCGATGGATATCATCATGAAGGAAGGTGCCTAATCCAATATCATCCAAAGAGCAGTGAAAAATCTCGCCCCTGTAGCGAATTTCGTTTGAAATTCCTGGAATACGATAGAGGGAGCTCTGTTGTTCAGATCAATTCTCCTAAACACCCTATGATCCCCCCCCCCCTCACCTCCACCCCCAAACCAGAATAGATACCCTTTTTCAATTTTCATATCGGTCCTGCTTCTGCCCCAAGGAGGTTATAAGAAGGTCCTTGCTTTGCCTAAATGTGCTTGAAAACGTTCGCCGAGCGAGACGATTCCAGACATTCATTCTGCGTCATTGAAGAATACGGTTAATTTGGACTCGTCTTTGAACAGCACATTTGACCACTGTTGACACGTCCACCTCAGGTGATGAGTACATCAAGTACGCGTGTACTTCAGGCATTGTCGAAGGCTGGGTCAAGGTCGACAGTCTGTAGGTCGTTTTGAGAGGAGTCCATGATGACGTAATCTGTTCCTTTTCGTCTTGGCACTCACTTGGACGTTGCTGTCGACCACCAGCTTTTGTCTTAGATGTGTAAAGTTTTGAAGTTCTAGCTGGTAGTGTCGCCAGGACGACGTAGCGGTCTTGCTGCCTAGTTATGTTTCTTGGCAATTGGACTACACCCGCTCTTTCACACTTCCATTCTTTGCAAATCGGTCTCTCAGCCCAATAATGACTAAGTTACTCACGAAAAGGATTAATTAACGTCAAAGTGGCTCACTGTAAGACATCTTTTCAGAGCGAAAGCACTTCATGGAGCCAGAACAGTGACCTCTCTCGGTTGATGTAATTCAAACGGCGTCTTGGGGAGAGGAGGGCACTATATTATTATTATTTTATGCACACTTTAAAACATTACTTTCGGTTAATACAAAAGTGGGAGGGAGGAATGGGGTTAGTCATGGAGGTTTGAGTTTTATCTTTGAATTCATTTTTTTTTTTTATGTTTAATTTTATAAAGAACAAAAAACAGATGATTCTCTATTTTTGCTTTTGTTTGTTTGTTTACTTTGTGTGTG
>NW_004798060.1:96692-98150 GCF_000002075.1 Aplysia californica | reverse complement strand
TTTTTTTGTCTGTAAATCGATCAAGACTCTCCCTACCTACTCTGCTTTTTAAACGATGGGGATTATGATGATGATGATGATAATGATGATGATGATGATGATGATGATGATGATGATGAGGATGACGACGACGATGATGGTGTAAATACATGAATTATCTCGTAGTTTCTGAGTCTACAGCCCACCCAAAGTTAAGAAAGGTTACATAAATGGCACAATCTCCGAGTTTCATCTCCATCTCCGATGGAACAGAGCAAAGCTAAAAAGGCGGGGAACTTTTAAAAGTTCCCAAAGATCCCTAGCAGAGAGCCAACCTCTGAGGATATGGACCAACAGAAACTCTGAGGATATGGACCAACAGAACATAGTACAATGTGACACCAAATTAATCACACTACACATTGAACAAAGGTAAAAACACATCCCAATGAAGAGTTCAAAATCTTTATTGAATGTGATTTGCATGATTGAAAAGGTCGGACAGGATTCGATGCTTGGGTAAATGGACGTAGCATAACAAGTGAAACATTTCATGACCTTTGTGCAAATGATTTTCGATAATCAAAATAACATTTCTGTTCGTAATATACAATACTAGATCTCTGTGTGTTAGGTAAACTTGTATTACAATGTATAATATGTACAAATCTGCAGAAATGAATATAATGTTACAAAAAGATCATTGAATTCATATACTATACAGGTACTTACTCGTTTGAATGTGATCTTTAGGGACATATTAATATTGCTATGGAAAACTATTGGAAAAATTCTAGGGCAAAGAAGATGAGGAAGAATTTATTACGCCAAAACATCGGCAAGCTGTTCAAATGTCCTATGCCCAGGAGCAACTTTCTTCAGGAGAGAGGAAAGTCTGTTTCACTCTTGTAGAAAAAGTACGTACAGTTTATTTGTTGTTGTTGCTTTTTTTCAAAATTTTCAATCTGAATTTCTACAATATATTCCTCAAGTACATGAACACAATACAATAAATTATGAAACTGAAGCATGCAATTCTTTAAAAAAGAAGAATTTTGGGCTTAATACTCTTGAACAGCTAGCCAACGAAAAGGGGATGTGCGAGTTGTAAGTTAGGAGTAAGGAAGGAACATTTATATGAGAGGGTGGGGAAGCAAATATGCATGTAAATGTTGTGTTGTGGTATGAGTTTTCACGTCTTATAACACGATGAGACAATTCAAAAGGCAGTCCTGCTGAAGTCGAGACCCATCTCCGATTCGACAATGTTAAGTAGGCGGAAAGCCCTGGAAATTCAACAAAAGAGTCTAATACAAAAAAAGTGGCTAGATGAGGTTTAACTAGAAAAATCTGCACCATAGACAAGCATAGTGCCAACTGAGCTAACGAGCACTGTTGGTGGGCGTTTTTTGACCCAATAGAAGAACAACGTAGCACGTCTCTTCTTAACATGAAGACAATAATAATAATAATAATAAT
>NW_004798060.1:94498-96361 GCF_000002075.1 Aplysia californica | reverse complement strand
TACCAACTACATAATACGCACTGAAGTCCAATAACAGTAGAAATGGAAGTTATGTACATTCATTTAATGATGTATGTATAATAAAATGATTTACATATAAGAGTGTTACACAAATTATATTGTGTAAGAAAACAATGATGAACGAGGAACATACACTTATACATGTACATGATAAACAATTCTTTCGAAATGAAATTGATGTCTCCAGATTGTTTGTCTGTGTCCGTTTTTGTTCAGTGTCACATTTTATGAAGCTTTTTGAGTTAGATTCTTGATCTGTCAGTCAGTCAGTCTTTCAGTCAGTTGGTAAGTCGGCCTCTACGCCAAGTATGCGGTTCTTTTGTGGGATGGTTTTTTCTCCTTTTTTCCCCCTCTTCAATCCGCTCTGTATGTGTCTTTTCAATTATAATGCATGTGTATGTGTCGCTTTTTCTGTTTTCTGGAGCTTCTTTCTGTGTCTGTTTCTTAGTTTAGAACTCAGTACTGACTGACTTCAGCCACTCGATGCTCATGTTTAACGCTCTGTCTGTCTGTCTGTCTGTCTGTCTGTCTGTTTCTCTCTTTCCTCCTCCTCCTCCTCCTCCTCCTCCTCCTCCTCCTCTCTCTCTCTCTCTCTCTCTCTCTCTCTCTCTCTCTCTCTCTCTCTCTCCCCTCCCCAACGAAATACAACCCATCCACCCCCATTTCACAAACCAACACACAACAACACAAAACACATGTGGGTCTGCAAACATACATACACACACTCTCACAAACTCATACACCCAAACATATATACACACATTCTCACAAACTCATACACCCAAACATACATAAATGCAATCTCATCGTCAAATTCTACGACATTTTTATCAAAAGTGGACAGTTATTGAGACAGAATCTACCGGATCAAGTTATAATATAAGTCATACGTAAAAATCCTCACAAGCACCTTAAATCTTCTACAAATTCTTTTGTACGTGATAAGTGAAATATACATATATGTATTTTACAAAAGAAAAAGTTAATAAGGTCATATTCAATATTTCTGTTGTTTCAGTCTTTCTGATAAGAAATAAAAACATGACATTAAAAAGTAAGAATAGTCTTTAAACTATACACAAACACACATTATTCTTCCAGTCAGCCAGTAGGTAGGCCCACCATAAACTTGCACTATAATTTTATCATCATCCTAAACCGAGAAAACTGGCATATTTCGGGAATAGGTGGGGGATGCACTATTTAATTATTAACCAAGTTTTTGGATGATGGGGATGGAGGGTGTATGGGGGGGGGGGTGCAGGTGACACCTGCTCACTGCACGCACATATCGCTGGGAAAGATTTTATGGAGAGAATGAAGCTTTGCGTCCCCATCACAGTTCGCGATCTAGGATATTATAGTACAAGTCTATGATCGGTGTCCACTTTGGGATACAATATGAGAGACCGTGATGAACTGAATACGACAAATCTCATCAAATTAATAAACAATCATACATAATATATACAATGAAAAAATCCCTTTAGCACTGAGGTCACCGAGAAGATAGGAGCAAAATTAAGGAAGAAAAAGGAAGAAAAAGATATGACAAAGGGAGAAAGACAGGAGAAAGGAGCATTCAAATGGGTGCCCTCAGTTCAAAATTATACTTTACAAAAAGAGACATTTACTTGGAAAAAATATTCAACATAGATTTTGAAATATGGAAGGGAATAAAACGAAAAAAGGGCATACAAATTGCAAATACAACCAACAGACAACGCATTGTTCAGGAACAAAGGTGCACTTTTATACGAGACTGAACATGTTATATACGACCACACATAAGTACACATGCAAACTCTCTCTCTCTCTCTCTTTCTCTCTCTCTCTCTCTCT
>NW_004798060.1:89441-94186 GCF_000002075.1 Aplysia californica | reverse complement strand
TCTCTCTCTCTCTCTCTCTGGAGTTCAGGACTACCTCGGCTTTGTCTAAAGAATTGATTTTAATATCCACAGTCTTCTCTCTCTTTTTTTTCAAATTCCAATTCAGTCTCTCCTTTGCTAATGTCATACTAAGCTAGCTTTCTGCCTTCTTTTCTAACATTTTGCATTTTCACTGGAGTCCTCGTGGTCCCCTGACTGTCTTTTATTCGACTCTTCCTGAAAGCGTTGTTTTTGGTAGTACATCTGTTGGCGTCCTGAACACGACCAGGATGTATTGATCATTGATGTGTGTGCACCTCAGAGTATATTCCACAAGGGATGTCTACATAGCATGAAATTGAACAGAATGCTATGTCAGTTTGTCTATGTAACAGGTACAGCATACAAGAGAGTATTTTGTAGTCTGGGTTCAACACTCTTTTTAACACTGTGGAGTCAGGAAGGTGCGGCCTCCGAAGTCTACACACACCTTTAAGAGGACCAAGATATTTTGGCAGGAAGATAAACTCATTTCGACTGTCCTTTTTTTTCATTCTTATTATTTTTCATCCAACAGAAACTGCTGAGGCCATCCAGTGTAAAGGAAAATAAAATTTTCAGGAAAAAGACAGTTCAAAGCAATACGCGAGCTGTTTCTTCATTCAGAATAATCTGTAAATTTCCGGAACACCACATTTGTTCCGGTGTTCATTTCCGAAAAGGAAAATAAATAAAGGTCACCCACGACTTAATACTGTTTTTCATCTTGGAGCTGTACTTTTCATCGTTGAGATGGGGTCAGACAATTTCAGAATCAGGATTTGTATGCAGTTATATGACTGCATATTACTCAATAACGCAGGACTTTAGATCACTTTCGACTCTGTTAGATAATAATAATAGACTGCACAGCAAGCACAAAGCGTACCTAATAAGAGGCAGGCCTGAGAATAGGTCAAATTCAAATGTAAGAGAAAAGGATGAGAACAGAGTATTCGAATGGCGAGTTGAGTGCATCTTGCTACGTTCATTTCTTGCGTTGCAAAACTTCAACGCCCCAGTCGACAGAATTACGTCATTTTGGATGCGGGCTGCCACCACCGTTCCCGTCAAGGCCACCCCCCAGCCGAGAACAACGCAACATCCAAGCAGATAAACGGAGATATTTGTAGAGAAAGTTGAGAAAGAGCTTCCTCATGCGGGAATCAAACCCATACTTCTGCGTGCAATGAGGAAGAATCATACTATTACACCACACTCATGACAGTTGCTGAATGTGTTGTTTTGTTTTCTGTATTGAAGATCCCAGAAGGGTTTGTGG
This sequence comes from Aplysia californica, assembly GCF_000002075.1. Classification (NCBI taxonomy): domain Eukaryota; kingdom Metazoa; phylum Mollusca; class Gastropoda; order Aplysiida; family Aplysiidae; genus Aplysia; species Aplysia californica. The sequence continues at coordinate 92,886 of NW_004798060.1, read as the reverse complement.
GCACCTTTTCTCCTGTATGTAGCCACGGGCAGGGTCTGTCTCTTCATCTTTGCTGAGACATTGACTTATTAAGTGAATGTCATGTACCCTAGAAAGTCTGCTGAAAGCCGTGATGTCGTCTGTCTAAGACAGGCATGCCAGTGTGCAAAAAGCTGAGACGTCATTATGGCATCCCCGGCTTGTTACTACTTATTCCAGAATCTTGTATGGCGCCAGAACTATTTGATCTACAATGATCAGTTTCTCAGGGCACCATATTGTTCAGGAAGCACCTTATTGTTCTTGGGGGCGTCAACATGTTCAGAAAGCTTTGAAACATCTTCAGCGTGTCTAAACAGTTTATTCACAAATGTCGGAAATCAGCATCTATGACATCATTAGCTGGCTACTGGCACAGTGTGGAGAGAAGAGGAAGCAGCACTCTCAGACACTCGCAAGGCCTGGCCAGACCCGCCACTGACGTCACTTCCTCTGTAGCCAGACGCGTCGGTTGTCATGGGAATGGCCTCGGCCTTGGGAGAAGGAGGTGCAGGGGCGGGCAGACCGTAGGCGTGCTGATGATGTGACGTAGGCACTCCGTGTGCTGACGGCATAGTGCTGAGGGCAGCCGATGACGTCATCATGTTTTGGATGTGCGGCGATGACGTCATGATGTGGGAATGAGACGACGCTGGTGACATGCCGGGCATGATGTGAGAAGAACCTGCAGTTACGTCACTTCCGGGTTTCAGACCTCCGCCCGAAGGCACCATGGAGTAATCGCTCTTCTGCATCGCGGACATGTACGTGTTTTTCATATGCATGGTATCGTAACCCATCTGCTTCATGGTGTGGTAATCGGCTTTTTCCGCGTAGTCGGATCTCTGGGCAATGAGGTACGGGTCAGACTTCATCACATCCATGTATTCGGGTTTCCCAGCTCGCATGTACTCGGATTTGATCGCAGCTGTGTTGTAGTCGATCTTTCCGTGTTCCATGTAACCGCCGAGTTTCTCATTAGGGTCAAGATATGACGCACTTTTGGAGGGGTCGTACTGATTGTAAGCCTGACGAGACATATCGAAATAGCCTGCAGACTTTGCGGCTTCCAGATACGCCATGTTCATGGGGTCAAGGTACGCGTGATGCTTGTTGCTGTCTACGTCATATTTCATGACGTCAGGGTACGCTGAAGCTTTGTGGATGTCGTAAGCGCCTGCAGATTTGGCGGTGTCCATGACGTAGGAGGCTTTTGTAGAATCTTGATAGCCTACTTTGCTGACGTCAGTGTATTCTGTTTTTGGGGTGATGAGATCGTAGCCGGTGTTCGATGGTGCGTAGACGGATGGAGATTTGGCTGAGTTTTGTTTGGGGGATGTTTCTTGTTTGGAGGTTTTTCCTGCTTCCGTCTTCACCGCGTCGTTGTTTTTGTTGATTGTTGTCTCGCTATTGTTGTTGTTGCTGCTGCTGCTGCTGGAATTATTGCTGGTCGAGTTGTTCCCACTGGCGTTACTTTTGGAAGGCGAGTTGTCAGATTTAGCATCTGCGAATAGATTTTAAGAGAAAGAGACGAGTGAGCTTCAGCATTTAATCAGCACCTTTTTCATTACAATTTTCATTACAGAAGAAAAAAGTATATATAAACACACCAAAACAATCTCTTTATTTATTGGGGAACCTTTTTGTTTGACTGATTCAATGTTTTCATTTTTAAAAGTCACCAAAACTAAGACAATCTAGAAGGCAAATTATATCATTATTTTTAAGAACAACCCCCCCCCCCCCCTCTTCCCCACCCTACCTTTCCCCTCCTTTGCAAAATACTTTTAAAAAAATAAAAAGATATAAGAATTTTTTTAATGTAACAATCAGCAAAATTTAAAAGATGTCGAAAGCGGGTAGGTTGCCTTGAACGTTATGATCTCAATTATATAATCCTAAGATCCTTCTCTCTAGCGCTTATATCAGTCTTCTTTATCACCTACCGTTGTCCTCAGTCTTTGTCGGTGATTTATTTTTGTTGACATTTTTGGGCTTCCGTTTTCGGGTCTGGATTCCATCCTTTTTCATGGCCAGAGGTCTGTTCACCTGTGTGTGTGGAAGACAGAGCGTGTTTATTAGTTTACTGTGTTTGATGAGCTGTTAAAGGAGAGAACAAGAGAAAGGGTGAGGCAGAGAATAGAGAGATAGGTAGATAGATAGAGAGAGAGAGAGAGAGAGAGAGAGAGAGAGAGAAAGAGAGAGAGAGAGAGAGAGAGAGACAGACAGACAGACAGACAGACAGACAGACAAAAGGGGGGGGGATGTTGGGAGGATTTCTAAGACCTTAATTAGCTATCTTTCCCAAAATAATAATCCGGTTTTCCAGAACTGTAAAAGAAATGGTTCTCTTGGTGCAACTGTTTCAACACTTCAGTGGCAGCAATTCATTGTGTCTTTAGATGTGATCTTTGTTCATTTGTTTTATCTTTTTTTAGCATATCCAAGCTGATCTTGTATCATCTACGTGTATTCATACACATTATAAAAACCGAAAAGTTTACTTTTCTCCACCTCTGTCATTTTTCTCTCATCTCTCTGTTTCTGTCTGTTTATCTGTCTGTTTGCCTGTTTATCTGTCTGTCTGTCTGTCTGTCTGTCTGTCTGTCTGTCTGTCTGTCTGTCTGTCTGTCTGTCTATATATTTATCTATAATTTGTCTTTTCTCTCTCTCTCTCTCTCTCTCTCTCTCTCTCTCTCTCTCTCTCTCTCTCTCTCTCTCTCTCTCTCTCTCTCTCTCTCTCTCTCTCTCTCTCATGATTATTTCAGTTCCTGCACCCTGTTACGAGTATATTATACAGACCCAAGCTTTGAGCCTCGATAAACCGTTTAATGTTTCTCTGTGTGAGGCTATCTACCCATCTGATCAGAGGGCCATCTTAAAGCACGTTTAAGCCCACCAACAAAGCCATAAATCAAATCTTGTGCCTTATGGCAGGGGAAAAGATGAGTGAATTAAGTGCACACAGCCAAGATTGAATCAGTGAAACGAAGGAAAGATGACGGAAAAAGATTTTGTGATAGCAGCTTGAGAGGGTGTAGTTGGATTGGAGAGAGAGGGTGAGTTTGGGGAGCCTGGACGGGGAATTTCGAGAGGGTGAAGGAAGCAGTTGGGAGAGAGTTTAATGGTAAAAGATGCAGAGGCCCAAAGATGGATGGTTGAGGGGGGGGGAGGGGGTAATGATCGAGAGAGAGAGAGAGAGAGATAGAGAGCGAGAGCGAGAGAGAGAGGGAGGAGAGAGAGAGAGTGTGTGTGTGTTTGTGTGTGCGTGTGTGTGTTTGTGTGTGTGTTTGTGTTTGTGTATGTGTGTGTATGTATGTGTGTGTGGGTGTGTGTGGTTTAGAAAGATTTAGGGAAGGGGGAAGAGAGAGAGAGAGAGAGAGAGGGAGAGAGAGAGAGAGAGAGAGAGAGAGAGAGAGAGAGAGGC
>NW_004798060.1:83590-86063 GCF_000002075.1 Aplysia californica | reverse complement strand
AATAATATCGTCATGGACAAGTTTGACTATACAATAATTATAAAACATATTTCCCCCGGGGGAGTGGAACCCATTTCAACTCCATGCAAGGCGAACAAGAGAACCATTACACTTCAGACGCCGATTTTCTCTTCTCAACCGTGTAGAATTGCAGGCGTAAACAGAATGATTCCCTCATCTCAGAAGGCTAACGAGCCGCCAAGCGTATCAATCTAGTGTTACGCTCTCACCAACTAGCAACCATGACGACGCACAGAGAGAGGGAGAGAGAGAGAGACAGAGTAAAACGAGAGAAGGAGAATCAGAGATCTGTTCGTCCGCCCAACCTAACACAAACACTATCAATGACTTCTACTCGCACCCAGGGGGGACAGCCATTATTTCTTCATCTTTGAAGAGAAAGTCGTCAAGGGACACAACTCCCCCGCGCGCCCCGGAGAGTAACGTCCCCTTGGAGACCATGGTCGTGACGCCAGCTTCTAAAGAAGACGGTCTCTCCGGGAATTTCGCACTGCGCTTCGCGGTTTCTGCTGCCTCTTTGGCGCTGTTTCAATGACCTGTAACATGCTCGCCTACAGGATGTGGTTGCATCCGATGTATCAGTGTGAGTGTGGTGTAGTGGTTAGTGCCCTTTGCAGTTGTACGTAGGACGAGACATGAGATTGATTCCCTTCTAAGGGAAAAATTATGATTTTATCGAGTTTATATGCTTGACTTTTTAAAAGATGTTACATCCCACTCAGCTGTGGCGGTAGAAAGAGCCAAAGCATCTAGCCTCTTAGATTATTTCATTTGTGTTAATGTGCGCTTAAAACGTTTACAGGCAATTTAAGCATCATGTACACACAGCGCTGTGATATTTAAAAAAACAAACAAAATTGTAAACAAGTAAACAAAAAAAGATCGAGGCAGTGAGAGAAGAAGTGAGATATGACATCACTAGAGATCTAGACATTATCAGAAAAAGACTGCGTAGAAGAAAGCTCAGAGTTCTAAACATTCCTCGTAAACTTTTTATGTTTATGCTTTCAATACAATTGCATTGTGTGGTTTTCGTTTAGAGAAATAAATGTAATTGTAGGTGTTTTACTCTCTGATCAACACGGTTTTAGGTCTTGTAAGTGAGAGCGATGCTTAAAACATGCCTGTCAAAGCCATCCTGAGCAGAAAGTAAACGCAGCAACGTACCTGCAAAGCCTACAGACGCGATAAAAATAATCTTTTCCACGTGGAAATTGAAATCATGTCTTCTGTACTCGATGTAGAAAGGATTAACAACAACACATCAGACGCCAGTGTGATTTTCTGCACTGTGAGACGGAATTATTCAATTTCTTCTTAAACACAACGCCCTGAGGTCTCAACATAGTGGGAGAGATTCACTGTATTTTTTTATTCCATAGGCCTACTTGTTTTAAACCCACTGACTACATGACGCAAATCGTAAACTCTTTTCTTTCTTTTTAAACATTTTTTAATTATTTTTTTTTTAGTTTGAGGAGAAAGACGCACATTAACACGATAACGACGATCGTTTAGGGAGAAGTAAATGCTAGACAGACTTACACGAAACAAAAGCAGACGAGAAAAGTAATACGATTTACTCTTGGCGCCCTTCACATCACATCCCCTACTGTTCTTTTACATGAACACGACAATTAATTGTCACTTGCGTAATAACCACATTTCTTGCCTCAGTAAAAACAAAGATAAAATAAATAACGGTATTTAAAAAAATAAACCCAAAGCGTTAAAAGAAGAATACCAAATAAAACTGCTTAATACGAACATAAATCTCTGACGGATCCATCTTTACATTTTTTTCCAGTGTTTTACTTGTTCTCGGGGGCGTTATAAAATTCTCGCTGTACGGTCTCGGCAGATGTTGTCTGTGCTGTTTTAACAACTACGAAATTATACCTTACGCTTAGAGCAAAGTCAGCAAAAGTAAGGTCATGCGATACAGTGACGTAGCCTGACACTTTTATCCTCATCAGATGTGGGAAAAATGTGCAAACGTTTTGTGCATGCTCCACATTCACATTAAGACTGTAACTTTTATTTTGTATTATATTTTTATCTACTTAACCTATCAACGTACTATGTATCTTTACTCTCATTTCTTCTTTATACGTTTTATTCATCAGCATAATCGGAATGCCATTTACTAGTATTTTCGGCACATGTGTTGCTATTTCCTTTCTATATTTTATATACCAAGGCCTACCCTTTATCCCAACTTTTTGTCCCGGAAAATCACAGCGCGAATCCCAATCTCTTTACACGTACACGAAATATATATGCTCCCCACCCCCCTTTCGTTCACACACACACACACACACACACACACACACACACATACACATATGCACACTCCCCAGCATAGATAGATAGATAGATAGATAGATAGATAGATAGATAGATAGATAGATAGATAGATAGATAGATAGATAGATAGATAGATAGATAGATA
>NW_004798060.1:81371-82841 GCF_000002075.1 Aplysia californica | reverse complement strand
ACGCGCGCGCGTACAAACAAAGACAATTCTATTAAATACGAACCCTTTAAAAAATGCCCTTATCCAAAACTAACAAAATTTACAACAAAAAAACAACATCTGAAAAACTCCACAAAAAGAAAACACACAACAAAAAAGCAAAATATTTTAATAAAGCTGTTCACAAAACGAATTATACGTACAAAACCAAACTTGATGAAGTGTTTCATTCATCTTAGATGAAAAAATATCTTGTGAACTTAATTTGTAGAGCTGAACTATACAAGAACACCATAAATCTCTTATATGGTGAGCAGGATGTGTTCATTTTTCATCAGGAGAAAATTCGTAATGCAAGTGCAAGTATTAATAATGAAGTCATATGTTCGGACGGAAAATTATTATACGGGTAACTGATAAGCCAAATGTCATTTGAATTTCTAGAAATAATAAGTGCATGCGACCTGATCTATTTTCTTTTTAAAATTACATATAGACATATTATTATTTCCCCTTTCTGTGTTTTCTCGGTGCCGAGGTATGTGAAAGCCAAGCCGTGCCTAACTCACCGGCTGTTGAAGATTTATGTTGCAACAGGGAGAAGAGTAATCAAATTCTCTCCTTTGGCCATCTGACTTCACAGAGCTGTTTCTTTTTTCTTTTCACCTTTTCTATTTATCTTTTTATTTATTCATTTATATGTAGTAAGAGGTTTACGACGTTTGTAACACAAGAAGGTCATATATGTGCCAAGGATTAGAGGTGTTACAAGTGAAGAATGCATTCAACAAAGAAGGAGCAGAGATAACGACAATATATGTATGTAATTGTTTGAAAGGAAAATAGGAGCAAACTATATTAGAGCACCCGCCAACTACCCACGGTCACACTGCTCGGTAAAACAAATTAAGTATATGCTAACTAACACACAGCGCACGCCGCCAGTTTGAATCATTTATTGATTCAGTCAGGACAATCCAAATTTTTTATTTATTGAAATGTGTGTGTGTGGGGGTGGGGGGGAAACAAATAGCAGTAATTTGACATAATTCAAACTTTTTTCAGCTCGTGAGCTTGAAAATATACATATATACATGCTTGATTTGGAAAGACCTTGTCGAATTCAGTCGTTTTTTGCCCCATTCATTAAAAAAAAAAACGATACAAAATCAAAAGCACATTTTAATCGTGCTGGTCCTTATTGAATCAAAAGAATTAAATTGACAGTATGCACAGAATGGTTATAATATTGAGGCTATCTATTTGCAGGGGTTGTTGACACAATTTTGACATAAAATAATATAAGCGTCACAGCTAGTCGTGATCTTTTACCACCTGTTACTATCGATTAAAATTAGAGAAAGCCGTGTAAGTATTAGAATGTAAATAATTATCAACGACTGTCCCTATGTCTATGTGTCTGTCTCTCTCTCTGTCTCTCTCTCTCTGTCTCTCTCTGTCTCTCTCTCTCTCTCTCTCTGTCTCTCTCTG
>NW_004798060.1:77611-78753 GCF_000002075.1 Aplysia californica | reverse complement strand
TATATATATATATTTCATAGCGTACAAATGTTGTTCCCTTATCAAGTTTAAGATAAAGAAACATATTGAAAAAAAAGGTTCATAACTTACGAAGATATACTTCTATTTTATATATGCGAAATCATAAACAGAATTTGGCATATTTCATTGTATACATGATTATGTTGGCTGCCTTGTAAAGTTTCAGATAAAGAAAGCAGAATTGAAATCTTAAAAATCTTAATGAGTTTATGCTTCGATTTCTAAAGTATCCTAAAACATCACGTCTTCAAGTGTAACTTATCGTCCACGAATTACCAAAATGTGCGTCTTCAGTGAGTGAGTTACTAAGATGCTGCCTGCCATACCACCATCTGTCTCTGTAACCACGTCTGCGTTCGCCTCTCGCACTGTGGGATTGTGTCCGTGTCTGAATATGTATTGGGTTAATCTTCTCTGTACGTCTGCAGGGCGCCATGTTTAGAGTGCATTAACTCCCAAGACACTACACAAACACCCAGGCAGTTGACTGGGACTTGGGGGAGAATGGTAGGAGGAAAATCGTGAGAATCACAGTTAGTGCTTGTTAGGTCCGGACAATAATGCTGGTCCAGTCGGGATTTGCTTGGAAGAAACAACATTTATCGCATTTTCTTTTCTTTTCGAAGTCGGCCGGAAAACTGAGAAATTTCTGAAGATGGGCCAAACGACTATTAAACTGCTCAACACAAAATGCACGGAGTAACGTTTAGAAAATGCATTAGCTAGATGTTATATATGAAGTTATAAAAGCACGTACAATTTGAGCTATAATATAGTTCGATAAAATTATCGAATTATTTTGACTTTGGTGACTATGTCCTGAGCCCACAACAAATTTTCCAAGTTGTTTGGTGACAGCGCCCCGTCCTCCCTCCCTTTTTCCCCTTTTCTTTTTTTGTTGTTGCTCCTTAACAAAAGGGGTAAAACTTTAGGACACAATAGGAAAAAGATATTGAGGACTGTGATCTATTGCAAAAATGCCAAAACTTACGATATCTATTTATCTGTCTGTTTATCTATCTGCCTATGTATGTATGTATGTATGTATGTATGTATGTATGTATGTATGTATGTATGTATGTATGTATGTATGTATGTATGTATGTATGTATGTATGTATG
>NW_004798060.1:73609-75353 GCF_000002075.1 Aplysia californica | reverse complement strand
CCCTCCTGTTGCGAGTTGCCATGTCCTGACAGTAGGATGGTCGAAGATTGTTACACAAGACTGTAAAACATGCACGACTTTTTTGTCGTCCCATGTCGGGGGTTTTTCTGTCTGTGGTTTTTATTTGTTTTTTTGGGGGGTCGCTTGAGTTTTTCTCACGCGAATCTTTGTGTTTCAAATTTTCCAAATTCAAATCCAAAACACAGACACATTTTCTCACCCCAATATATTATACATCCACACACACACATACATACACAGACAAACACACACTCACTCACCAACATACACATACATACACACACACATACATTTTCTTGAATACTTACATAAATACGTACACATTGACACATGCACACATACACCCTCACACGAGAAGCATTATTTGTTTAATAGAAATTATGCCTATACAAATTTTAAAATCATTATTATTAATAATCTTTTGTTAAAGTAGTAGTATAAAGATAAAACAATGACAATAAAATTGCTGTATACATAACGCTTCATATAATTATTATACTGAGACAGAAATAAACTCGCTTTATTTTAGGGGGTAGGGGTGGAGGGGATGATGGGATGCTGTTTGTTTGTTCGTTATTGGGGTTTGTCGGATTTTTTTACCGTTTTTTTATTTTTATTTTAGAATTCTGTGCGAAATCTGCGCAATTTCACCATGTTGACGTTTTGGAACATTAGACAGACGTGGAGGAAAAAACAACAACTGTTTTACAGTAAACTCCCTTAACGAGTCACCCCCACGAAGTTTCGCCCCAAGACCGACAACTCCACCACCACACGGGGCTGCAGGCCCGACAGAGTTCTCGCCCTTCTCTCCCCTTGTCGTCACTCGCCTCCGCCGGAGGTTTATGAAGACGTTAACGCGAAAACTACACAGTTACCGCCCCTTCTCGCTGATGACGTCGGTGAGAGCGCCAATGTTTTCGCTGGCGCTGTGAATTGTGAATGTGGAGCTATGCTATGCTAGGCCTCTCAGCTACGTTGCTTACCCACACAGAGTAATTATCTCTTCGCAAAATCGCTATGGACGCGGCGGCGGTCGAGAGTCGTCGCAGAGAGTGAGAGAAAATTCACCCTGCAGACTCCACACACACTCACAACCGCCCTGAGAATTCTTGAGAATTTTCAACATTCTCACCCGAAACATAATAAGTAATTAAATCATTTTTGTCTGTCGTGTGTGTCGCTTTGCGTGTTACGGAATCCCGAACATTTCTCAGGGATGTTGGCGGAGCATTTCCAGCATTTTTATCTCTCGTGGGGTGTGTGTCAAGGCTTTAGATTGATAATTATCATCTGATATGAAAACCTCTGTCAGAAGATAACCCTTTCGTAAACTTTCGCTTCATTTACGGAGCCTGGGGGAATACAGTTTTGTTATTGCATTAGCAAGATCTTCACAACTCTTTTTTTTTTCAACTTGACGTGTTGGCATTTTGGAAATTTAATTTCTTCTTTCAAATTTTTTTATAAAAAATCATTAGACAAATAATGAAACCTCTAGGGTAATACTTTCCGTCAGACTTGACGGGGCGTGCAAGCTAGAGTTCATTTTGGTTTAACGAAACACTTCAACACAATATCGGTCACGATTTAAAACGAGAATAGAGCAAGAGAGACAGTCAAAGTTACATTTGAGGAAGAGTAAAAAAGAAGCGAAACCCACCAACGGAGCCTTCCAAACTCTCTCTCTCTCTCTCTCTCTCTCTCTCTCTCTCTCTTCTTT
>NW_004798060.1:71658-73498 GCF_000002075.1 Aplysia californica | reverse complement strand
CGCCCCACAAAACAAAAACAGAACAGTCTTCCACTTGTCCAATCTCTCTCTCTTATATTTTCTTCACACCCATCGCTCCCACCCCACAAAACAAAAACAGAACAGTCTTCCACTTGCCCAATCTCTCTCTCTCTCTCTCTCTCTCTCTCTCTATCTTTCTCTCTCTCTCTTTCTCTCTCTCACTCTCTCTCACCCATCGCTGCCCCCCCCCTCACAAAACAAAAACAAAAGAGTATTCTACATTATGACCCTAGTGCCTGCCACTGTGTTTGTGTTCCGCCTAGGTCAGTGACGTCATCAAGCAACTTCCGCCGTGTCAGAAGGGAAAGACAAACATATAGGACATATCTTTGGCCCCGGTTTGTGGACTCGCTGTCTCCATACGTGTCTCAGGCTATTACCACTTACGAGACAAGGGGTCGGCAGGACCTCATGAACATAATTAGAGTCAAAACTGTCTAAGACGGCCAACCATTGCGGAAGAGGGAAGTGGCTGCCATAGACAGGTAGCCGGCTTACACAGTATCATTATAACATGTAAAAATACGCTGGTGATCGTCTTATACAGGAGACCGTTAGAGCAGGTTCGATTGTATTGCTTCTTGTACAGACCCATGTTAGTGGGTGGTTGGCGGATGGTCTGGTATGGTTTGCTTCTTCTTTCCTATCAAACATCTATCGTCTTTATCTCCCCTTCTCCTCTTTTGTGTTTGTTACTCTCTTGTAACACCTCTAATCTTTGGCACATATATGACCTTATTGTGTGGCAAGTGCCGTAAAATACTAACTAAAACAATACAGATTCATGTTATTGTTTTACACACATTTATGTAAAATTGTCCTATATCATAGACTTGACTCGTGCACGAACGAGAGATCTAAGAAAGCCTAGGTCAAGGTTAAGATCTAATGTGAAGATTTTGTTTTAGACAGACTTAACGCTCGCACTAAAAAGAGGTAAAGGGTCATTCGGATCTCATGAAAACAGTATTATTGTCACCCCAAGCAGATTGACTTCACGTGCGAATTAGAGGTAAGTAGTGGGTGCTGAGCAGACAGGCCTCAAGAAGATATTGTCTTTTACAGTATCATCCTCATCCGGTGCCTTGCCGACTGGCGTGGGCGATCATGGACCTCCACTTCACTCTGTCTTGCGTTGCAGCAATGGTGTCTGTTGTTCTTGCTGCTCCCAGCCATGTTGTCATCTTGTCCAGTATCTTTTCCCTCTGTCTGCCTCTGCCTCTCTTTCCATCAAACTTGCCTGTTGTTACAATATTCTCCAATGCTTTTTTCCGCATTGTGTGTCCGAAAAATGTTCCCTGTCGCTTTCTTATATTCGTCATAAGCTGTCTTCTACAATTTGCTTCAACCAAGACTTCTTACAGTATAAACTCTCGTAATACGAGAAGTTAGGGGTAGGTCAATCGTCATGAAAGTATCGTCTATACAGACTTTACTCATGTACGAATGGGAAGTTAGAAGTCATTCAGATCTCATGAAGATATCGTCTTTTTAAAACATTTAACTCACTTACGAAGGTTTTGTCTAAAATAGACTATTATTTTTATTTTATTATTATGACGTACGAACGATGGGTCTATTTTGCTTGTTTGAGTACATTTATTTGTTTTACGGCACTATCGACACAGTTGGGTGATCTGAGCTCTACAAACAAATTTTCTACAATAGACTTGTTTTAACACATACAAAAGGACAAAAAAACCTTCATACATGTATTTCTTTAAAAAAATATATTATAAAGAGTATGATTAAAAATGTACACTTATTGAGAATGCCTGGTGTTGTGATTTAAGTTTTAAAAAAACAACAACATTAAAGT
>NW_004798060.1:70391-71558 GCF_000002075.1 Aplysia californica | reverse complement strand
GGGGGGATATAACGCCTAATTTGACCTTGGCCCCATGCAGTGACCTGCGCGTGAGACAATCCAGACCTGTGGCATGTCTGTCAGGCGGTCCGCGCCTCTGACTCTCTGGCTCACCGCATGAGTGAGATATCGGCGTCATCATTTGTGCAACCTTACAACCACAACGTTCTATCTGACACATTCGGCCGTTTTGAGTTACTATGACTGTGTGGATATACTCATAAAATACTTCAGATATAAAGATGTCAAAACTCTTTTTGACATCGTTAGTCCGAGAAGATTTTTGAGTTTTATAAAAGAAATAGGATTGTTTGATCGGATATAAAAATGTATAGATGTCGTTCGTGGTCAAAAACCTAGTTAAATGTTAAGTCTGCTCTATCAAAATCGTAAGATTATTCAGAGTAGTTATTAAGACATTTCATTAGCAGAACTGCATTTGGAAAAAAACAAAACTCGACTTGTTGCGAAGCTCAAAATCTTAATTTTTAGCGTCACATTTCAAAATTAGGTACTGATCAGATAGAACTTTATGATTCTAGGGTTTGCGGACTGTGTGTTTGGCGTGCATGTTCTCTGCTGCCATGTTGCTGCTTGGCTTTATTATGTGTTTGCCGACGTCTCGAGGTGGGACCGAGTAACGGTTGTCAATTAGTGACGGCATCTTAGACCGTGCACGGCTCGTCTGCTCTGTGAGCGGGGTGGTGGGGGGCGGGGTTATTGGTCTAGGGCGTGACTTAATGGCTGGTGTCAAGTGGGGGGTGGGGGGTGGGGGGTAAAATAAAATTACTTGTGTATAAATACGCATATTTGCGAGGGGGGAAAAGTTTGGTTTTGCTTCAACCTGTTTGTTAGTGGGGGCCAGAGCGAAACGCACACCCAACAATTAAGGTGATTTAGTGCGAGCGAAGCGCGTCAGAAAACGTAAACACGAATAAATAACAAGAGGGATTAACAAAAGTCCACTGCCTGCCCGTGTCACACTGAGCCAAATGCATTTTTTTATAGTCTCAGAGTACACACACACACACACACACACACACACACACACACACACACACACAGAGAGAGAGAGAGAGAGAGAGATAGAGCAAGAAAGAGAGACAGAGAAGGAGAGAAAGAAACACAGAGAGAGATAGTTTAGTTTAGTTTTAGTAGAGGTTTTAC
>NW_004798060.1:68691-70150 GCF_000002075.1 Aplysia californica | reverse complement strand
AGATAGAGAGAGACAGAGAGAGAGAGACAGAGAGAGAGAGAGAGAGAGAGAGAGAGAGAGAGAGAGAAAGAGGAGGGTTGGGGAACAAAATGAGACACAGTCGCTGCAGTAGACACACGCCTCCGTCCTCCCTTATTTTCTTCGACAAGGGCTCCAGAGTAAGTCAAGGAGGACTAAGTGCTCAATAGATCAGTATTCAACCTTAAAGCACTTTCCACTTGAATAAAAACAATAAAAGCAGCCGAGTTCAGACAAAAAGGGGTTATTTTACAGCACATGTAAATAGCATGCGTACTAACAAACGAATGTTACTGTAATTACTAATCTCCAAACGATTACTCACCAGAGCCGGAGAAGTTATTTTACGGTACCGAATTGGGTGAGTCATCGACTTGTTCTAGGGTAATTGATTAATTATAATACGGAGTCCAAACTCCGGCGAGGCTTTAGGGAAAGAAACGTGAACTGATAAAGGCGGTCGGGCTTACTGGCCTACTGGGGGAAACAAGGCTATGTTCATTCATTCATTCATTCATTCATTCATTCATTCATTCATTCATTCATTCATTCATTCATTCATTCAATCTATTCTTTATTCATTCATTCATTCATTCAGTTATTCATTCATTCATTCATTTATTCTTTCATTCATTTATTCATGCATTTATTCATTCATTCATTCATTCATTCATCTATTCATTCGTCCACTCATAAACCGATACACCGCTGGGATTTTATCTTAAGGGACAGTTTATCCAATTTTGAACGAAACTGAGTTATCAATTCCACCAGGTAGTTTTAAACACGACACACAATTATTCTGCTCTTTTCTGATATCGATATCGTAAAAATTAAGGCGGGGAATGTTTTCTGAAGATTCAGAGCGACTGGCTGTTCTGCATATGCAATTTTTCCACCTCTCCTGAACGTTTTACGAAACTGGACGTACTGTCTTTTAAAATAAACCACCTGGCCAGTCCTCAGCCAAGGTCTAATTTAAATGATATTGCGATAAAACGTAGTTTTCAAAAATCTTAAAATAAATGTTAAGCCATTACGAATCCATGTACATACTTCTTTCTCAGACGCTTAAATATGATAAAATTCATTCATAAAACTTGTTTATTATTGGATGGGATCATGTTTCTGCGAAAAACAGAAAATAAGCAGATAAATAGGTTTAAAAAATTATTCCACTGAAAAAACAAAAACAAAAACAATTTTTTTTTATAGACAAAATTTGCTCGAAGTTCAGAAAAATACTGATATCTTCGTTCCGTAAAATTTGACGAGCGTCTGATTTCAAGGTGATGACCCTCTATATCACGATACATATTATATATATATTTCAAAATGTTATATAAAAATGCTGAACTTTTCAACCTGTGTCTGAGGCACTCGTAGAGGTTGTTTAAATAAAAAAAGGAAAAGTGAAAAGTAAAACGTTTCCTGTGCTGAA
>NW_004798060.1:66019-66804 GCF_000002075.1 Aplysia californica | reverse complement strand
CCCCCTCTCCCTTCTAGACTCACCAAAAACCTCTCCCTTCGTTGAGTACCTCGACGCAAGTTCTGGTAATGGCTCCCTTTGTCTGTTATTTACAGAAGGTGATACTTTAATACCCTCAGCGACCCGGGAGATAACGGCGGGGACAACACTGGATAATAAACTAGATCCACTACCAAACGCAAAAAGTTATCGCCATACCAAAAACATTTTTCGGGACCTTTTGGTTTTGTACTGTAAACTGGTGGCGGGTGCTTTGGTGTGGTGTGCGTCTTTTTACTTATCAAACAACTGCTTTCCTTACAATTTATTTTATCTCGTATTAATTTTTTTCTGTATATATGTATTGCACTATATATATATCTCTCCTCCTTGTTTTATTTGTATGTTACCCTCTATCTAGTAACACCTCTAATCTTCGGCACGTATATGAAAAATCCGCAAAATTCGCATTGCAAGTGCCATAAAACGTTCTTACTAAAAACTAAACAGTTTTGTAGTATCGGTTGTATGGTGGTTAGGCTAACTGAGGTCCAATGATGGGTCCTTGAGAAAGCCAATTTACACGAATGGTTATATAAAAATTATTGTAATTGGGTTGGTCCAATCGGAGATGGACGTTGAATCAGAAGATTCCTGCCTCTTAAATTGACGTAGAATGTGTCATACATATACTTTTTCGTTAAATGATACCTGACATGCTTGTTATAAACTAAATACTAAAAATCCTCGGATTGGGGAAAAGTCGCTCGGAAGGTGGGGGGCGGGGCGATTTTGTTTTTACTGTT
>NW_004798060.1:61783-64904 GCF_000002075.1 Aplysia californica | reverse complement strand
ACACACATATAATACACACAAGCACAATACACAGAGCAGCCCTTCTGTAGCTTCCAGCGTCCCTAGCAACGCCCCAGAGCTATGGATCCCCGCGGCGCCCCCTATCAAACGTACATAAACAAGCCCTCTACGTCACAGCCACCCCATTCAAACCCAGAACCACGCAGCCACAGAGCCCGTCTACCGCCGATCTCCCCCAGAAAGCTGGGAGACGCCTTATCAAATTGAATTAGAAATTAAATCATATAGTTATATAATCTGGGAGAAATTCGACTTTGAAAAGCATTGACTGTTCTTTGAATGTTCAGGTGGGGTGCCTGGTAAATCAGTAAATCTGAAACTCGAATAGTCGTTAAGTTAATGGGTTAATGGGTCCGGGCATGCTCGGATTGTGAATTAACTGCTGTGGGTCTGTGCGGGTATACAACAGGTTGAACGTCAACCGATTGAAATACGTTTGGTCTTCATGAAGTCAAAGGTCACCCACTGTTAGTATTGTATTGTCCTTCTTGAATGGCGGAACAAGGGAGGAAACTCGCCCTGTTTTCTTCACTGTGCACGACTGAAAAGGTCAGTGGTTGCCTGGCAAAATGGCGTCTTTATGAACATGTCACCGCTACGCGGAGTAATTTATTGCCTGGCAAATGATGGGGACTGGCTTCAAGCGGTATTGCCTGCAACTCCCTTCTCTTCCCATTCCATCTCCTCTCCCCAGCACCCCTCCCTTTCCCTTCTCCCTTCCCTCCCCCTTCCTTCTCTTTACACTAAGCTTCATATCCCCACCCACCCCACTTTTTCCACCATTTCTACCGCCCCCACTAAATCAAATTACCCCACCCACCCACCTACCGCCACCCACGCCCATTCCCTTGAACAGTTAACAATATCATTAAAGGTTGGCACTCGATGTAGTTCGCTGGCACATCCCTCCAACGGAAAGCTATCAGGTCAGATTGCAAGTATTTTGCGTCCTCGTCAACACAGTAATAATATGATTTATCGGTAAGCAGGTTGCTACATCTGCAACATTGCATATCAAATCCGATCAGGAAGGAGAGGGAAACAGAATTTTAACTTCATTAATGTATTAAACAGAAATATTCGAAAAAATAAATGTTCATATTTGGGAATTGAACACGCGTCTTCTGCGCGCAAGTCAAAGACCTTAGCTACTACCAGTCATCCGTCAAACGAGGTTCATCTCTGACAAAACGTATTACATGTATTTGTATAGCCAGAAATTCTTCAACTGCCCTATTTTAGTAGTTAATAAATGACTTTGTATCAAGATTTGTTTTTTCGCCTCGGTTTTCAAGCAACAAAATGTGTTACACGGGAGTATAAATGTGCAGTATCAACCCAGCGCTTTGCTGTCGCATGCAGAAACCCCGAGTTCGATTCCGGGTAGGGAATATTAATTTGTGTATAGAGTAATTCCCTCGTTCTGTTGAGATGTTGTTTCTCTCTCAGCCAAGATTGGCCCTGACGCCCGACAGGTACTAGGATCGAAGCAGTCTGCCTCCGAAGTGGTCTAAATTTAGTCGATGGGAGCATAAAAAGACCTATGTTTTTAAGGTACTTTTACTCTTTATTCAACTTGTTGATAAGATACCGCTGTATTTATTTACAAAAGGCTTTCAGTTTCAGGTATGTAAAGTTTCTAGAGCGATGTCTTTTGAATCGTCTTCTAAAATTTAAGAGTTTGTGTACACTAAAACACAGAAAGGGCAGTCACAATAATATTTGCTAACAGGCTTTGTGTTAAAATGAAAGAACAAAAGAGTGGAGTTTGTTTCTTTCTCACAGATCAAAGCGCTCACGCCGCACGTTGCTAGGCAACACAAACACGCAAGCAAACAGCAGCCCCGCGCCATTTTGACCCTATTTTTCTATCTTCCTTGATGAAGGAGTTGAGACTTTTAGGAAATGTAGCAAGCTTTTTAAAACTCCAGACGTAGGCCCTATTCTATCTCTGCAGATATTGAAGTACATTGAAAGGGGTTGGAAAGATAAAGGGTTCAAGTACTCTTTTGCTAAACATAGAGTTCTTAGCATGACGATGATATACGTCAGGGGAGACTACACAACATAGGATTTAAATGAAAGGGATGGATGATTTTAAATCATAGTTACGGCCTTGAGAGATTACCCAACTCACTAGTATACCTTTCTAAAATTCAACTGTTTCTTTGTTGTTGTTGTTGTTATTGTTTTGGTTATTTTTGCTGTTGTTGTTGCTGTGCTGTTTCTGTTGTTGTTTGTTTTTGTTTTATGTTTTTTTTGTTTATTTCCTTTTAGAAATTAAAAAAAAAATTTTTTGGGTGTATTTCCTTTTTTAAAATTTTTATTGTTTGTTCATTTTGCTCGAAACGACTACAAGTGACTTAAATCCAGACACTTCCTTTTTTCTGACCGCTTTGTTTTACAATCTTATATATGAATCTGCAAGCTTGACAACTAGCCCAGTGCATCTCATTGTGGGTTAATAAGCGGGTGACCATGGTTCAAACTCCAATTCCAAATTGAGGTAGAGTGGGTGCATAATTTTAGCAGTAGTGTACGTTCACTTTTGCGTCCGTCTTTATTTGCATTCAGTTCAAGTTCAATTCAACAGTGCACTCACAGCTTGGCGCCAACATCCCCATAACGGAAGTGGTGTATTACGTCATCGGAGTCCGTGTGGAGCCTGTTATGGCTGCCGTCCCAGAGCCGGTGGTCAATGGTGGTCACACACATCAAAGGCATTCTGAGATAAGCCGCCAGTACGGTTGGGTAGTTGGGAGAGCTTGTGAGACAGAGGTGCCTTCTGTGTTGGGATTTGTTGGGTTCACAGGTCAGAGGTCAGTCCCTAGAGGATGTGGTCAGTGGGTGAGTGATCCTCTCAGGGAGTAGAGAAGGCAACGGGAGAGTGAACAAGAGAGGAGGAGGAGGAGGAGGAGGAGAGAGAGAGAGACAGAGAGAGAGAGAGATAGAGAGAGAGAAAGAAAGAGAGAGAGAGAGAGAGGGGAGAGGGAGGGAGGGATGGAGGGATAGGGAGAGAAAGAAGGTGGGTAAATAGAGGCAGAGGTGCGCACGGGAGACGAAGGAGGGGCGGGAGAAGATGCTATATAGAAAGATATAT
>NW_004798060.1:55925-58154 GCF_000002075.1 Aplysia californica | reverse complement strand
GAGAAGAAGAAGGGAACGAACGAAAGGGTGCGGAAAGATAGTAATCAGACAGAGAAACAAGGAAAGGAAAGGGACAAAAATAAAGCAAGAGGAAGAAACGGGCAAGAACTGGAAACCGATCGTGGTCGATCATATTGTACTAACTACAACGGGAACATGGATTCTGGGGAAAGAAGCTCAAGCCAAGAGCAATCGTTGTAAATGTATCTGAGGATATGAAAGCTACGAGTTTGAGAAGACGTTTCGACTCACCAGGTCCTGTGGTCGGCCGAAAGCCCTGCTGAAGTGCCATGTTGTTGAAGGTGTTCCACGGTGAGAGCTCCGCCCCCATGTAGGCAGGGTAGCCTCCCAGACTGCCGTGACGAGCGAGGGGCGTGGCAAACCCCGCATCACCCCGCCCATTTGGGGAGGAGAGTTGTGCTCCGGGGGTGGAGTTATAGGGGAAGGAGGAAGGGTGAAGAGTGCCTGCTGGTGGGAATCCTGCGGTGGCTACGTCATTCTGGGCGGAGTTCCAGAGGGAGGACGAGGTGGGAGGAGCCATGCTTTGTGTGGGCGTGGTCATGTATTGGACAGGCAGCATGGCGCGGCTGGACGGGACGAACACGGGGCTAGTACCTATGGATATAAACGTTTTTAAAAAATTATTAAATACCTAACCAAATGCTACACACTATTAAACACTAGTTACGTTTTAAGGAACAATATTTGAGAGAGCTAGATCGAAACTGAAAAAAAAGTTGTCTCTAAAGGGTACGAACAATTTAGCCTCCATTCAGATTTGAACCCAGTACCCTCACAAGATGCTTCAATTAGCAATCGTTTTGCGTTGTAAGGGCAGGCTACCACTGTGAAGTAGATGTGCAGTTTTATATGCAACGACAGGAGCAAAGATAGCAACCACAGCGCGAATAACCGCGATAACATTTATAGTAACAACAACAGCAGTAACATCCACACCAATACCATCAACGAAACAACCAACAATTTCTGAAGCAGTATCATCAGCAACAAATGTAACAATTTGCCCCAACAACAACAAACAGCTGCATCTTAGTTTTAGTTTTAGTAGAGGTTTTACGGCGCTCGCAACTGCAAAAGGTCATATGAGCGCCAGAAGATTAGAGGTGTTACAAGAGAGTAACAAACATAAAAAAGAAGAAGGGGAGATAAGAACGACATATGTTTGTTAGGAAAGTAGAAGCAAATCACACCAGAGCACCCGCCCATCACCCACAGCTGCATCGGTAGCAGCGGCAGCAGCAAGACAACTAATAACCACCATGATCGGTGTTAGTGTTTCAGTACACGACTAGATGAGTTAAATTTCTCACCTGAATGCAAGTAGCCGTTGGTCACCGCATCTTGACCATAAGCTGTACCCGTTGGCGCGGGTAGGGTCAGTCCCCCTTGATACATGGCGGCGGATGGATGTTTCTCACGGCCTTCTACAGAAATTCCAGAAAAAGACTCTGTCTGATACCTCGTCACGTCACCACTTCTAGGGTCAGAAATCAAATTGCCTGTTACGTCACTCTCCACAATTCTTACGTCGTTATGGTAACGCGAAACGTCGAGTGAGCAAATGACACCGCTGTCGGCGGATGACGAGGCAGAACTTCGGGAAGATGGCGACGAACTATTTCCGCTTTCGCTATTTACAGAATTCGGGGAATCCCCTGGTCGTAAAGGGCTGTCCGAGTTGGATGGGAGTCTTGTGGAGCCACACACTTCGTGGGTACTTGTCAGAAGATGGGAATGTTCTTGATGTTGTTGCTGTTGATGTTTTTGCAAGTGATTTTGACGCCTCTGTTCTGTCTCAGTGGTTATTGCTGCTGCTACTGCTGCTGCTGCTGTTGCTGCTGTTGTAGTCGCTGCAGTTACGTGGACTGTTTTGCTGTCCAAATGATGGAAGAATGTCTCCACGTCCTGGCTGGGGAGAAGTGGTCCGGGCAGCAGACGTGAACTCAGTGAGAGGCCAGGCTGCTGCATCACCTCAATCATCCACTGGCTCCTTCCGATTCATGGGAGATACTAGGAGGGTGCTTCTGTTCTTCAGCACAGTCTGGAAGGTTCCAGAAGCTTCTATAAATGTCTACTATAATCTTTGAATAGACAGAAGTTCCTCCACTGCAATGTACAGGTTGACATCCGTCTTCCTATTATTCCTGAAAATAACAGTTAAAAAAAGAAGAATTAGAAGTAATCTTCTTAGGGCTTCAAAGCTGGGGG
>NW_004798060.1:51798-53313 GCF_000002075.1 Aplysia californica | reverse complement strand
TGTGTGTGTGTCAGATTCTGTGCGGTTTGTGCGGGTGCTCTCTGGTCATTTGTACGATACTATTATAGTCTGACATATCAGAATCAATAAAGTGAATATATATATATACAATGAACTTATTATTTCCCTTTTCTTTATCTACACATTTCTTTACTCATGATCTCCTTTCATTGATCAATTACCAAAATTCGTTACAGGCTCTCTTTTATTATCAATGGATTCAATCGTCCAGTTATTCTTATTTTTATTTATCCTTCCATTCCAAACTTGCTCTTTTTTATTTGTGATTCTGCCTTTAAACAAGCAGGCACGGGTTTGTTTTGCCAACAAGAACCGGTTCCAACCACACGCCAGCCCTCTCATATTTACACTGTGACTGTAATTGTAATTGTAAATGTTTTACCTCCCCCCCCCCTAAAGTTAAAAAAAAAAAAAATGTAAAATAATGTTTAAAAAATCCCCCGTCCTCCCAGCAGCGCTTTCCACTTCACCACGCACAGCAAAGTAGATCTGTAAAAGAGGCGGGCTGCTTTCTATATCTTTGCTGTGCTGGTAAGATCAATGCGAGCAAAGTAGGACTCAGTATCCCAGTAGACAGGTGGATCTACTCAATCAAATAACCAAAAGATGTACTGAATGATGACCAAAACAAAACAAGAAAATTATTTTTTTAACAGTAAAGAGAAGGAACATGGCAAGATGAACCCAGAAAGCAAATGGGTACAACCACAGCACGGAAAACAGCCGAGTTTTATAAAAAGGATGCCGTTTTTTTAGGGCACAGTGGACGGACAGCGCTCAGAAATAAATAAATAAAGAAAGAAAGAAAGAAAAGAAAGAAAGAAAGAAAGAAAGAAAGAAAGAAAGAAAGAAAGAAAGAAAGAAAGAAAGAAAGAAAGAAGGAAAGAAAAAAGAAAGAAACTAAGGAAGAAAAAAAGAAAGAAGGAAAGGAAGGAAGGAATAAAGAAAGAAAGAAAGAAAGAAAGTAAGTAAGTAAGAAAGAATGAAAGAAAGAAAGAAGGGAAGAAAGAAAGAAGGGGAAAAAAGGAAAAAAAGAAAGAAAGAAAGAAGAAAGAAACTTCCTTTCCCAATTGGGAATTGAACTCAAGTCTTTTGCATGATACAATGAAGAGCCTACACCCACACTAACCAGACCGGTACGTGTAGTGTGTACTCTCCGGATAGGGGATGATAGAAGTGACCAAACAGACGCAAACTTGTACCAGCAATGTCCCCGGGATTATCTCTCAGTTTACGATGACCACACGACCGTTTGGTCCACTCTCCAGGCAGAGAAGGTGACGGGTCTTAAGAAACTTACAGACTAATACGTACATACATATATACACTTACGTGCACACACTACACACGCACGTATACAGCTTTTACAGCAAGGGCAATCATGGCAATTTTTCTTGCTTTGTGTCTTTCTTTCTTTCTCAAAGATCCTTTCATTTCTTTCTTTCTTTTGCTCTCTCCATCTTTATGTCTCCATTACTCCGTCTCTTTCTTCCC
>NW_004798060.1:49755-51698 GCF_000002075.1 Aplysia californica | reverse complement strand
GGGGCATTTCTCGTTCAAGCATAGTAGAATTGTAAATGGGCTGACTCATGTCACGCTCATAACTGTGCCTGATCTACAAAAGGGAACTGCTACTTTTTCTTTCTTAATCCTTACTATTGTCATTTTCCTCTACTTCTTTTGTATGTTTGTCACTCTCTTGTGACCTGCTATTTCCGGGGCGCCTTGATAGTCGACGCAGACCTTGTGCTGTTGAAGCTAGAGAGGTAAACAGAATAAGTCTGATTCCCTGTAAAGACTTCTCTGCTGACACCCACCCCTTGGCGCTCATATGACCTTATGCAGTTGCGAGCGCCGTATATAAAATATTTAGTATAAATTCTTCATCTGATTCAGCATCAACACAAATGAACTGACAACATTTACGTTGAGCACTACCAGAGAGTCTCTATATACTCGCCTAGGGTGATACGCATTAAATTCAATAATACACAATTACCCACTCCCACATGCGTACCCGAACAATGTGTCCGTGGGCCTGATCTCTCTCTCTCTCTCTCTCTCTCTCTCTCTCTCTCTCTCTCAAGTGTCTCCCGGACAGCGCTGGACAGTGTCCGAGCAAACTGCCATGAGCCTGTGCAAAACACGCGGATTTGTCGAGGGCAAAGTCACACCAGAACAGACAGACGCACGCCCAGCCACCCTAAGCCTTAGTTCAAGATAATACGCCGCTATCGAGCTCATACCGTCATGTTCGTGTCAAGAGACTGATAAGAGCAATAGTTACAACTCATTCAAGGTATAAAAAGAAGAGGCTATTCCATGCAACCAGGAATAAAGCAGTAGTAAAAATAGATCAATAGTAGCAACTTATTCAAATACTTAATGTGCAAGATCTTGAAGAATCCTCTCAATAACTCTAGCATTAAGGCGATAGTTAGTAACAATATCACCAGCAAGAAAGCAATAGATTTAATAGATTAATAATAACGAGGTACATAAGATATAAAAAGACCCCCTACCCGCATTCCACGAGATTTTTCCGTTCACTTCAACCACCATGCGGCCATCAAAAGTTAGATATCTATGGTTTGTTAAATTGTGATCTACAAAATAATATATTGGTGATCAGTTATCAAGATATAATAAGCCCATTAATGTTTTCTTCTTCTTTTAAAATAGCAGTTTCTGGATCATCTTCTGGTGAAATATTTTGTCAACATTCAAATTATAAATGTTGATTGAAGCCAGGAAAGATTCATAAGTTATGTAAAAGAATGAGATAACTTTAATAAAGTATTGTTTTCTTGTCCTAGAGCAGTCGGACAGCTTGCCATGCCAACAATATGAAATCCCAGCCAGACTACCCTAGTACTGTGGGTTGAGATATGCTCTAAGTTTGACGTTCGAAAATTCTTTTGGATACAATCAACGATAGCTTCAAAATATAGATTTTGGTGCGTCCAATAGTGTTTTAAGTTTAGTCTTGTAAGTTTCAGTACAGTATCAGATATATGCAAGTAGGAATAGTATCAAGACTTTTCAAGACAGAAAATAGATCAACAGATACCGGAGAAACACCCCCCCCCCCCACACACACACACACACACACACACACACACACACACACACACACACACACACACACACACACACACACATTCACAACACAACATAAAAAGCTAGCAAAGCTACAAATAACCAAAAGCATCAAAACTAAAGAAAAAATAAACAGACCAAAGATTGAATAAAAAAATAAGGACAGACAAAGGAAAAAGACACTGACGCAGTTAAGCAATGCAAAGAGTAACATATTATCGCCAATAACAAGAAGATAAGAAGTTACAGAAACATGACAGTCCTACCTTTTTTTTCTCCTTAAGGCCAAGAATAGTGTATAAATCTTAAACAACAATAATAAGACATATCATCCGGGAAATAAATGACTAACCCCGTAATAAAGCAATCCCTACAACCCCCCCCCT
>NW_004798060.1:38166-49629 GCF_000002075.1 Aplysia californica | reverse complement strand
ATTTGAAAGAAGAAAAAAACACGTAATAAATAATAATTAATTTAACAAATTCCAAGCTGGAAACACAAAAGGCCCACTCAAGTTTTTAAACGAACAGAAAACCTCATCACAACATCATCCATCCTGTACCACCACCAGCTCCACCACCACCACCAACAACAACAGACTGTGGGTGGTTGGCGGGTGCTCTGGTGTGGTTTGCTCCTTCTTTCTTATTTAAAAAATTATATCTTCTCTATCTCCCCTCCTTTTTTTCTGTGTTTGTTACTCTCTTGTTATACTTCTAATCTTCGGCACTTATATGACCTTATTGTGTTGAAAGTGCCGTAAAACTCTTACTAAAACTAAAACTAAGAACAACAGATTCAGAGTAGCAGCAGCAGCAGATGCTAGGTTTACGGCACAGAGTGGCGCGGCCCTGGCTGGTCGTGTCCTGGGAGACGCGGGAATCCCGCTCTGAGATAGTGGTCGGCGCGGGGCATGCCGGGAAGCGCTGTGTCAACCCAGAGCCATTTGTGAGGTCAGGGGCCCGCAGGAATCCCTGGTCCCAGGTCCCTTCCACCGACGTTTGAGGTTTGCTGGAGTTAGGTTAGGGATTTCCTTTGAAGGTTTTTAGCTCCCGCCTCTCTACCTGTGTGTGTCTCATGGGGGCTCACGAGATGGGTTGTTGTAACAAAGTCGGTCGGAGGAGAGAGGGGAAGGGTGTGGTGGTCTAGGGGGGGGGGGGGTAAGGCTCAGAGGGAACATGACTAACGAAGGAAACAAAGAACGCTACCCAAGTCGGAGGGACGTCAAAAACTGCAGAACACAAAATCCAAGTTAAAGATATTATTATAGTTTAAAATTGTAAAAGTTAGAGTGCTTATTTTAAAAAGTATGTGTGTCAAAAAGTTAAACCACTTAACTGTCAAAAACAAACAAACAAACAAAAAAGATTTGGACGATTCAGTCTGAAGTGTTTTTGTGTACTTATAAGAAATTAAAGCTGAATTAAGTACAAATTCACTGTCGTGTATTGACACTGAAGGCTGACACATCGGGTTCACGATACTTACTAACTTAGTGGCTCCCTTTGTCAGCTTGTTTATTTTCGGGTGTTTTTTCTTCTACTTTTATTTTGGTAAAATGTTATTATTATTAATTTTGCTAAATCCCAGTGTCCCATTTTGGTTCTGAAAAATGTGTAAGCCACGAAGACAATCTGTCAACACGGTAGTATTTGTTACGCTTCGAGACAGAACAAATCATGAAATAAATTTCACTTCATTCTCAATTTATGAAATCAGTCCTTCGATTGACAAAGCAATACATGACGTCAGTGGTCTAGAGTTAAGGCACTTGGACTCTCAGCCATAATTTCATGGGTTCGAATTCTGTTAACGGTCCGATGTTGTGCCCTTGGGAAAGTTACTCTACATGAATTCTCCTCACCTCAACCAGGTCGAATGGGTACCTGGTGATGTGTATTATCATACCACTATAGACAGCAAAAGAATATTGTTAGTTTGCTAGTATTTAAACGAGTAAGTGTAAAATGGCTGCTTTTCAGGAAGTTAAGATTGCTGCTGTTGAGTGCTCAAGGGTCGAGTCTGCTGGGACAATAATAGTAATAGCTGTACGGCTCTCAGAGCATATTTCAGAACAGGACAGAGTTATATAAATGATGTGTACGTGTGTATTAAAGTGTTATTAGTAGTAGCAGTAATCATTGTTTTGCTTTAACCTTATCTGTACGTTGTGTTTTACTATCGTATCCATACGACGTGAGGAACCCTGTGTCACCAGTTTCCAAAGAGGAAATTACTCGTTAATCCCATCCGTGCGCTGTGCATAGCAGTAGATAGCAGTAGTCTGTCAAAATGATTTTTTGAGAAGTACTGAAAGTTTCAAAGAGATCTTCGCCCTAGACGTAGAAGTATTCTAAAATTCAACCCCGAGGGTACAAAATGACTCCAGGGCGTATGGATAGGGTTAAGAGAGAACAAAATGAGAAACATGTCCACTCAATGTTTAGTTGATCAAGTCAGTCCCCCGTACGTAGACTAAGGTTAGCATGACCGTCTCGACCAGAACCCTTCTTACCATCAACTTTCCACATGTTCAGCTCGAGACGGCCATACAAACCATAGATCTAGTACCCACCGAAGGCGATAATGATTTTTTTCTCTTGCCCCTGCATCACCGAGCAACAATACCCTACACTGCAGCAGAGAGCGTATTTTGAAGACATATCTCCGCCTTCTTTTTATCTCCGCATTGGGACGAAAAACCCTCGCTCAACAGCTAATGGATCATCACCACAACAACCAGCATCAACAACAACTTGGAATAACAATTATTAATAACAATGATAAAGCATTTAGTGCTTTGCAACAATAATTTGTTCAGAGAGTGATTAGCACTCAGAGCCTATCATGTACTTAAATCGAGGTTGAGCGCTATATAAATGCAGTGTATCATTATTACGAGTTGCCCGACAGGACACTGGGATGAAAGGATAAATGTTTTTAGAAAAAAATAGAGAATGCAGGCCTCATGTGGATTTAAACCTACAATTCCTCACGTTGGAAAAATTCCACTCAATGTACCTCCGACTCCGCTCTAAAATACAGACTCTTTTTTTATATTACTGCTGTTATTCTTGTCGTAGGTTTGTTGTTGTTTTTTCTTGATTTTGTTTTGCTGTAGTAGTTGATGCTGTTTCTTTTACCCCTTTCCTTTTTTTTTTTCTTCTTCTTATTAAAAAAAAGTATTATTATTATTATTATCATTATTATTATATTATATTATTATTATTATTATTATTATTATTATTATTATTATTATTATTATTATTATTATTATTATTATATTATTATTATTATTTTTATTATTATTATTATCATTATTATTATTATCATCATCATCATCATCATTATTATTATTGTTAGAAATATTATTATTATTATTATCATTATTATTATTATTATTATTATTATTATTATTATTATTATTATTAGAATATTATTATTATTATTATTATTATTATTATTATTATTATTATTATTGTTATTGTTATTATAATTATTATTATGATGATGATGAGATGATGATGATCATCATCATCATCATTATAATCTGCAGTATTAAAAGGAGTAATGATACAGGTAAACCTGGTGGTGGATGCGGATGTTGCTGTGGCAGTAATTGTTTTCGATGCCGATGTTGCTGTTGCTGTTATCATTGTTGTTGTTGGAGGTTGATTTTGACCTTAGATTTTCTCGGTGGATGAGCAATTCTCATTGTTCCAAAATAACAGAATCTCAAAACGACTGCTTGGCCGGCCATGAAGCCATGAAAACTGATCACGCACGTAAAGGGCAACACAAAAAGATATGAATTCCTTTTCATGACAAATCAATTGAATTTCTAGTATGTCTATTTACTTCTTGTTCAATTAAGAATGTTTTACTTGTTAATTAAGACTGCTTCCTTCCTTTCTTTTTTTTCTTCTTTATCTTCATTCATTTCTTTCTTTATTTTTCAACAAGTATCTATTTTTTATGCATTTGAAAAACTTAAAAGAAAAATAATTTATCAAGTTCATCCGTTCCTTTTCCCATCTGTAATTTCAAGGAAAGTATTCTTTGGTGTATTTCTTGTTCGTTTATCCACAGGGAAAGCAGCAACTATGTTCACAATAATGTTTGTTGTTTTTGAAGAGACCCACAAAATTAGAAATACTTCTAAATCTATATGTTTATTATTACATGTAATGATGATTGTTTCGTCTGCTTGCAACTTTTGTGGCTAAATTTTTAATTCCTGTTTCACAATCTTGATAAAATAAGGATCACAATTACGTATATAAAAAGAACATCCCGTTTCAACGTACTGTCCCGTATTTATTTATAATCAAGGGTCCCAGGTCAAGCCAGGTGCCTTATATTTTACAACAGCTAGCAAATTGTTGACGCATTTACGCTATTTTGTGATGAGGGGTTATGTCGTCGTTTTAGGAAGGTCGCAGTGAGTCCTGGGATGTTGGCCTTGGTCATTATTGAAGAATGTTGTAGATAAATGAATTCATTGCTGGCAGCTGTTTTCCCCCCGACAGAAGTAAAGTTGTTCCGCATCCGATCCGGACATTCGGGATTGCCTAGTTGTGGCGTCGTTGGCCTAGTGGTTAGGCTCTGGGATTCGCAACCGTAAGTTTGTGGGTTCGAATCCCGTCAGGGACCCGACGTTGTGTCCTTGGGAAAGGCACTTTATACGAATTTTCCCCACTTCACCCAGGTGGGAATGGGTACCCGGTACCCGGCTATAGACTGCGAAAGATCTTGTCAGTTTGTTAGTGTTTGAGCGCTTAATCAGCTGCTTGCACTGTATGCTTCCCGGGAAGCTGAGAATGTTTCAGAGTGTTCTATGGTCTGCTGGGGTAATAATACATGTATAGTGTAAAGCGCATAGATCCGGCTGTTGAGCGGGGATATGCGCTATACAAATGCTATTTGTTATTATTATTATTATTATTATTATTATTATTATTATTATTATTATTATTATTATTATTATTATTATTATTATTATCATTATTATTATTAGTTAGTGAGACAACTTCCTGGGCCTTCGGCATATTGTGCTAGGGTGGCCAGTCCTGATACCGAGTGTATAAGAGAAAAGTTATTCTTGGCGTTGTTGTTTTTGCTTTTGTTATTGTTGCTGTTGTTGTTGTTGTCATTGTTGTTTTATGTTGTTGTTGCTGCTGCTGCTGCTGTTGTTGTTGTTGTTATTATTGTTGTTACCATCTCTGTTGTTGTTTGTTTTTGTCCCTGGTGTCTTTGTTTGTTTCCGTTTTTTGTAAATTTTATTTTATGACTGTTTGTTGCTCGGGTCAAAAGAGAATTTCTTCAAAAGGTAATTGATTGTTGCTGCTTTATCTCCCTTTTCATTATTGCAGTCTTTGCTGTACATAATAAAAAAAAATTTTTTTGACTAGTTCTGTTAGTGAAAGCGGTTACTTTGTTACAATTACAATTGAACAACATAATGACGGCTATTTGACTATCGTCGCTTTTCATCCTTGTCTGCTTTTTAGAAATAGAAATTGTGTACCTAGAAATTGTGGGGGTTTTAAAAAACTGATTCATTGATCTTCGGTTGATTCAGATTCAAAACAAACTCTACTGAAAGTTGCTACCCATTTGTTGTTGAGCTTGGTTGACATAAAAAGATCAAACGTTTAAACAGGACTGGGCACGCGCCACGCACTGTTTTCTTTTCTGTTTATTGAAGCAACATTCATAACTAATTGACAACTGGCATAAAGACAGGGCCAAGCAGTTGAAATAAATTAATCATTGATACAATAACTCTTCTTGTTGAGTGCAAAAATAGAAACAAGCAATCACCAGGTACAATTAGATTCAAAGTATATTTTACTTCATATATTTTGGGGAGGCTATTATTATATTTTTTATCTGGCAGAATTTTTCTCACCTGTACCACTTTCTAATTAGGACTTTACGCTTTATTGAAAAAGGGATTTAATGATGTAGATCTAGTTGCTATTGTTGTGTTCACCTGACGGTCTATATGAATGGAAAACGTCAGACATGTCATACCGAAATATGTAGAATGTAGATCTAGATCTGTCTGTATTTACGAGCGGAAGGAACAACATATTATGCGCATTGTTTGTTAAATAAACGTGAAGCAGGCACCGTTTAATGTGTATAAAAATAAATATACAAAGAGAAGATGGAAAAAAAGAGAGAGAGAGAGAGACAGAGAGAGTGTGAGAGAAAGAGAGAGAGAGAGAGAGAGAGAGAGAGAGAGAGAGAGAGAGAGAGAGAGAGAGAGAGAGAGAGAGAGAGAGAGATTAATCAAAGATTCAGTTCAGGATAATAGTATTATGTCGTAACAGAAATTCCTTATAATAATATTGTTGAACGTGACTATGAAAATATCATTTGTCTTGGTTGTTGTTCTTGTTTTGTTTTGTTTTTTCCTTCTTTTATTTAAGTGTTGCCCGTTGCATTAGAGGGACACGGTGCCTCCTCAGAATAAACAGAACCCCCGTGAAATCAGTTGAATACTGTGATACAAACAGGCAAAAAGACCAACCAGCTATCACACAAACATAACTTTCATCACGGAGATAATGTCCGAGTTGAATTATACAGGCCTAAATCAAAGTAAACAAATTATACACACACAAAATCTGCAGGCAAAACAAAAACAACAAAAAAACGTGGGAGAAAAAAAAATGAAGATAAAAGTGAAATAAAACGTTCACTTACCATGAACTGGGGGTCCTTTATGCAATCTTGTGTACTGTGTCTAGCGTGAGGTGTATCCTTGCAGTCAACAAGCTAGATATGACGCGTCTTCACGACAGCACTCAAAGGCGAGGTGTTTAAGGTTGGGTTGGGTTTTTTTTTTCTCTTACACACGTCCTTAATTTCTTTATTTTACTATCTGAACAGGGTAATCAGCTGACTACCTTTTACAAGACGAGCAACTTTCTTGTTTTTCTTTTATTAGCAGTGTCTGTTCTTCTTTCTCTCTCAGTTCTTATCCAAGAAGAGATTGCAGTAATCCAGTGCGGATTAGAGAGCGTAAGGTTTATCTCGAACGCGCGCGCGTTTGTCGGATGTGTACGCAAACTTTCCGCTGCCCTCCTCGTGTGTTTGGGTGCTGTGATCTATTCTCGTAGCCCGTGAGTCGACTTCGCTATCTATCACAGTCCCAGATCGTTCCCGAACCTAAACAGCCCGTCAGTCGCACATCGAGGCGGTGCCCTGGAACATCAGACACTGAGAGACTTTGTGGACGAAAAGGAGAACGGATGGTCTAACTGTGAGGGCACGTCCCGCCAATCTTACCTGGTATCAGTAAAGGGGAGGGGATACCCACCGCCATGTTCATACGGTTTATCTCCGAATTTCAACCAATCAGGGCGCGAGCTTGACTCCACTCGCTGCCAGACTTCAAGGAACCAGGACGGGGAGAGAGCCGAAACGCTAAAGGCGCTGTAGGATTTCAGGGCCTCTCAGGTTATCGCGCTTTGCTGGGGAGTCGACAGGCACTGAGGGGGAGG
The DNA here is from genome assembly GCF_000002075.1 of Aplysia californica. NCBI lineage: Eukaryota > Metazoa > Mollusca > Gastropoda > Aplysiida > Aplysiidae > Aplysia > Aplysia californica. The sequence continues at coordinate 42,548 of NW_004798060.1, read as the reverse complement.
GGCGGTAACTGGGGAAGGCGGTTCTAGTCGGGGCAAGGTTGTCGGCCCCTGGTGCCAGGTTTCGGTGGCGGGAGTTATTGATTGTTCCAGACTCGGTGAGAGCCAGGCACCATATCTAAGCGCCGCCTTCGTAGAGGGGAGAGGCGGACGGTGATTTATTGTGGAAGGTGGGCAGACTGGGGAGGCGGGTTTGTGGAGAGAGAGAGAGAGAGAAATATATATATTGATAGGGAGGGAAAGAGGGGTTTGTGAGAGGATAGGAAACTTTTAGAGAGAGAGAGAGAGAGAGAGAGAGAGAGAGAGAGAGAGAGAGAGAGAGAGAGAGAGACAGGGAGAGAGAGAGAGAGAGAGAGATCTGTAGATGGGTGGGGGAAAGAAAGAGGGAAGGGGAAAGAGACACACAACGAGAGAGAAAGAAAGAGAGGGAGATAGATAGATAGATAGATAGATAGATAGATAGATAGATAGATAGATAGATAGATAGATAGATAGATAGATAGATAGATAGATAGATAGATAACTAGATAGAGGGAGAGAGAGGAGAGAAAGAGAGGGGGAAAAGAGAGAGAAAGAAAGAGAGAGAGAGATAGAGAAAGAAAGAAAGAGAGGGACAAATAGACAGACAGGGAGAAAGAAAGAAAGAGAGAGAGAGAGAGAGAGAGAGAGAGAGAGAGAGAGAGAGAGAGAGAGAGAGAGAGAGAGAGAGAGAGAGATCGTGAAAGAAAGAGCGAAGAATTATTTTAAAATACGACAGCCACGTGATATTTTATGACGGAACTTGGCTGAAGAAATAAAAAAATATGATACAGCATTTTAAGGTTGATTTTTCACTCCAGTGCTAAAGTAAACAAATTGAATGTTAAAATCCTCGTATTGTAATTGGTGGAGTGAAAAGGAAAATAAAATCTTTTCACTTATACATTTCAAGAAACGTCGGATACCAGTGTCTCAGTGTTGCGCTTTTTTTAAAACTTTGTTTTATTGTTGTTGCTCACCGTCTGATATTGTTGCCGTTATTTGTTGTCGTTTTGTTGTTTGTTATTGTTGCTATCATTATTGTATTTGTTGTTGCTGTTATTGCTGCTGTTATTGTTGCTGTTGCTTGCTATTATTGTTGTTGTTGTTGTTGCTATTGTTTGTTATTGTTGTTATTGTTTGTTGTTGTTGTTGTTGTTGTTGTTGTTGTTGTTGTTGTTGTTGTTGGCTATTTCTCTGTTATTGATATGTTATTTATTTGTTGTTGTTGTTGTTTCTGTTGCTGTTGTCTGGGTTTTTTTTGGGTTAATATTTCTGTTATTTTTCAACGATGCTTTTGTTGTTGCTGTTATTATTATTATTGCTGTTGTATCTTTGTATCTGTCAGCCTGTCTCTCCCACTGTCTGCCTCTGTCTCTGCCCCTGTCTCCCTGTTCTCCATATATATCTCTCTTCCTATATCTCTGTATACGTCTTTGTATCTCTCTGCCTATTCCTTCCATGTCCCTGTCTGTCTGTCTGTCACCCCCCCCCCTCTTTCTCTCTGTCTGTCTGTCTCTGTCTCTCTCTCTCTGTCTCTCTCACTCTCTATCTGTCATTCCCCTTCCCCCCCCCCTCTCTCTCTCTCTCTCTTTCTCTCTCTCTCTCTCTCTCTCTCTCTCTCTCTCTCTCTCTCTCTCTCTCTCTCTCTCTCCACCCCTCCCCATCCTACTATCCTACTAACACTCACTTCCCATCACGTGACCCTTGACCACAAACCCTGCAGTTTGAAGGCCCTGAGGCGAGGTCTGTCGCCTCTCTATTCCATGCAGTTCAGGGAGAGTTCTGCTCTCTCCTACAGTCAACTTCAAATGGTCGCTTTTAATGACAAGCGGGCTAACCCAGATTTCATGAGTTTCCAGAAATCTTGCCCTAAAACAAAAGTAGATATTGCTCTGCCTATAGTATAGGATTTGGTTTCATTGGTGTGTATATTTGTTTGGTTATAGAGAAAACTCTTCTGGTCTTTCAAGAAACTGAACAAGGGGTAAAGACTTTACCTCCGATTTTCACAAAACAGCATTTTTCGGGATAGCACCCTTGTGCTTAATAGCGACTAATATCACATGATATTCTCAGCCCAAGGAATCGACGCCTGCTTATCGGCATGCCATTGGCGGCTTGAACTGAACATAAACAAAACAAAACAAAATAAAACAAAAACTCTCCTTTTTGTTTTTTGAAGGGCTTTTTGTTTGTTTGTTTTAATCAACAAATAAGATAAAACAAACGGATAGATAAATAAATGTTAAGATAAATAAATAAAAGGGGAGAGGGTGAGTTTGTTATATATATATATATATATATCCTATTGTTGATCTGGTCTATTTGTCTATTTGTCCTTTTTCTGTTGTCGTTGTTTTTTGCTGGGTTGTTTTTTTGTTGTTGTTTTTTTTTTGGGGGGGGTGGTGAATGAAAAAATGAATGAATGAATGAATGAATGAATGAATGAATGAATGAATGAATGAATGAATGAATGAATGAATGAATGAATGAAACAAAGAAACCCTTCATTCTAAAAAGGAAAAAAAAATATTTAAAAAACAACGACACCGGTTATTGTGACTTTGAACCCTTGTCGGTTTGACGTCTTCCTGTGCTAAGAATAAGAAAAAAAAATAATTCTCAACATTCTGAACACTGCTTTATCTTGTTTATTTGATTCTTTTCTCGGTCTTTTTCCAGGACCAACATTATCTATCATTTTGAGAAAGATATCGTTGTGTATGTGAATACTTAACACAACATTGGCACTAGGGAGAATGGGCAATATACGTGTATAAGCTCACTTTTATCTGAAAAAAGAAATCCGGAATACTCAACAGCAATTTTTAAAGCAAAATTTATCTCTTTTTGATTTTTTTTTTTGCGCTACTTACTGAGCTTAATTTTACATTTAAGTTACAAGTACACATTATACTTTTATCGTTGTATTCTTGACAATAAATGTTTGCCATGCAAAGACATGTATTGAATAAATAACAACTTATCCATTCACTGGTACCGCCCCAAACATTCATGTGTATTTAGATTCGTCTGTCATAATGTAAGTGCACATGTCTAACACCCCGCTGGAATCAGGACAATCTAAGAAACAGGACCAAACGAAAGCAAGGACGAGCCACCAGAATGTCCAAACACCCCCTCTCATTTCACCGCTAGCTAGCTGCTTCAGCGATCGCTATCTTTCCCGGAGGCGTAAACCCTCTAATGCTCGGATATGTAAACAAAACAATGGCCGGTTCGGACGTTACACAAGTTTACAAGGATGGGTAAACGGACTGCCATACGGCACCAACTTTGACGCTAGATAACGCACAAGGGTATGCCCGAAGATAGCACGGCAAAACGAGAGAAGAGAAGCGATGGCGGAAAATGGAGGAGAGAAGGGAGTGAGAAGGTGGCGTTCACTAGGAGAGTGAGGCACGACTCGGCACTAGAGGTGGGCAAAATCCGGTTAATCTATAAGGATAACCGGATCATTCTCAGTGAAACATGATCGAATTCAGATTCTTAACTCTCTTTCCTATCCCGTTTGCGGAAGTGGGAGCATCCATTTTTTGAAGTGATGCCTAACCAGTTTGTCAAAGTGGTTGTAACCCATTTGTTGAAGAGGTTCTTAATCATATTTTATTTGCCGAAGAGGTGCACTAACATATTATCCGGATTTTGCTAAAGCGACTCCACATGCCCAGCCTTAGGCCTACTCAGCACCGTCCGGCTCGCACTTGCAGTGCGGGTGTTCAAGATAAATTGTGTGTAGATTTGTATCGATCGGGGTTTCCCGGTACACCACAGGCGAGGTGCCTGTAGCTGTTTAAGCTGTAATTTATTTTCAAGGAAATATTTTGAACCCAAAAGTGGTTTGCACCGGATTTCTCGAGATTTTGGCTTTGACTAAATCAACAAATATAGAGTTTTAATATTTTAAGATATTAAACCATGGGGTAGTTTTAGTTCATCTTATGATGCAGCTTCAGTTTATAATAATATTACGTTACATATTTTAAAAATATATTTAGCTCTTTAATGATTTAACTGGCAGAAATCCGTTTATGAACTCTGGAATAGGATCACTTAACTTTTTAAAAAATCATTTACTTTTTATTTTTGTTTCTTTCTTCATCCAAGACGTTGGATCTGATACTTTTGTTTTCTGTTTCTTTATGTGGAGAAAAGTGATATTTTATTGGGCTCTCTTCAAAGACACTGAACATTCAAGACTTTTCTACATCGAGTCCAATAACATGCTTTATAGGGTATAGTCGATTGAATACACACACACACACACACACACACACACACGCACACACACAGACGCACACATGCACACACACACATGCACACACACACACACAGACGCACAC
>NW_004798060.1:35354-36930 GCF_000002075.1 Aplysia californica | reverse complement strand
ATTAGTTTTTAAAAATCTTTTTGCATTTTTAAAAAATATTACGTTTAAACACAAATATACATTCTGAAGTAACAAGAAGAGTGGACTTCAATTGGACTCGAACCCAAGACTATTGTGTTGTAGGAGACGGTAAAAAAATGTCTCGGTGTCTAGCTGTCTTGAATGAAGCATGTTGTTCCACTAGATGACTAGAATACGATTTATTCCGAAGTCTCCTCAATATATTTGTGTCTAGATCAGAAAGTCTCGATGAAAGTAGCTAATTTAGGGCGCAACAGATCAGTTCGGTTCACACTCGCTCACTGTTAGTACCATCTGAATAAAAGCACTTAGTTTTCTTTTTTTCACATTCCCACAAAAAACATACCACCAATAGCAAAGACAACGACAGCGGGGAGCTGGAGAGCGCCACTGGTAGGTCCTACCTCTTTACTTTTCCTCAGTTTCGGTCGGTCTTATTTTTTCAGGGCATTAATTGACCATTGTTGTATCAATGTGTTTCTCTTCATTACGACTGTATTATTATATATCAATGGAAGCGTAAGCCATCTGCCAATGCAAATACAAGTATTGCTAACAACAGCGACAACAACAAGAACAACAAAAACCCAATAACAAGTAACACGTAAGGCGTCTTGAGTAGTTAGCAGGCGCTCTCGTGATGTTACTCCTTGTTTCTTACCAGACATTAGAATATATATCGTTGATCTCCTGCGTATACAGTCTTCATTGAAAGTTAAGGACCACTTGCAAAAGTGCACAACAAAAAAAACTAGTAGATCTAGAATGAATAATTTGGTTTACTGGTTTTTATTTTGCCTACACTTTTGCAAGCGGTCCTTAACTTATTGTGAAGGCTGGTGGGTGGTTAAAGGACGCCTTTGGTAGGTCCTACATCTTCGTTTCCTGTCTGTTTCTGTCTGTCCGTCTAAACTTCCATACCCCCAAATGACCGTCATTGTGCTTCTCTTCACTCAAACAAAAATCTCCTCCTTTGTATTACTCTCTAGTTGTAACACCAAATCTGCAGCACTCATATGAATGGAACTTTTGTGCTGCAAATGCCGTAAAACAAACAAAAATTAGAGGACACAAACACGAATTGTATTGATGAAGGTACAGAGAAACAGATGAAAGAGGTCACGTGGACATGACGCCGTTCTCAACCCTAGAATTCCAGCACTCAACCGTACCCACTTTATCTGGAAACCTGTCCCATTCCAGCTCTCCCCAGTGCTTTTACCAACTTGACCAACAGGAGTACAAAAATGTACTTATCTCCCTTAGGGCGACTCGTGCGTGCCTCGTAAGTCCGGTGCAGTCCCGCCTACGTCATGTCCGCTAGGGGCGGTAACTCTTTGAAAGTTTGTCAGGACGTGCAGGAAGTAGACGTGAGGCGATCTCGGCCACGCCTTGCCTGTGTTCCTTGTTGTAGTAGGGGAGATAACATTATTAACATTCATGATAGGGGGGCGCTGTGCCGGTGTAAACACAGATCTTGCATCTGCTGTTCTCTTGGAGTGAGAGAGAGATCATCTGCTCTATCCGTGTGGAGAAATCGAGTGGTTGGGTGGGC
>NW_004798060.1:29798-33418 GCF_000002075.1 Aplysia californica | reverse complement strand
AGTTTGTGTGTGTGTGTGTGTGTGTGTGTGTGTGTGTGTGTATGTTTGTGTGTGTGTGTGTGTGTGTGCGTGTGTGTGTGTTTGTGTGTACACGTGGTAAAACACCTAACCAAATAGCCAGGATCTAGACAATAAAGATGTATCTTATTGATTACTTATTGATTTACTGAACACGGGGTTGCAATATTTCCTGGAAACACTAGAACTCTGTCAGTTATGCACCTTTTAGGCAACAAAGTAGTTACTATCCTAACCTTTAATAGCCTGGTTTGGAAGGTACATGGCGAGGGCCCCTTAAATAATATTGTTAATCGGCGTCTGGTGTTGAGGTTAAGCGTTTCGCTGTCGCATGCTTGAGACCGAGTTCGATTCCAGAGTGGGCGTAAAAAAAAAATCTAGGTCTTTTTGCTAGAATGTTGCATCCCTTTCATCTTGGGTTGGCATTGACATGACAGGCAGGGTCGGAAGCCCGGCCTCTTCATGATCTCAAATTTATCGATTAGAAAAATTGAACGACTTTTAAACGATTTTTTTAAAGATGTTGTTCTCTGTAACCTGACAGTCAACCAAAAATCAATAGCAAAAAGAGACCAATTTTTTTCCACAACGAAAAAACTGCAAGACAAGATCAAGATAAAGGGAAATAATCATGAGCCCCAAGTATATCATTGAATATTCGAGGAAAAGCAATCAAGAGGAACAATCGAGTAGTCATGCTACTCGAACTTCTTAATCGAGTAAACACCACGTCTGACCACCAACCAGCACTGTCCAGTCACAGGCAGGAAGACACTGACCATCCGGCCCCCGTGGCGACGTGAGACGCTCTCCTGGCGTCTGACTGACGATGTTGTTGAGCATGAGCCAAAGAGTTCTATCTACTTTGAGAATCGGGCTGTTTTGTTTTAGATAGAACGTTTTGGCTGCGCGTCCCGTGTTTTCCAGTGTTGTTTATGACGTGAGATACACAATTCTTAATTAGGACGAAGCGAGGGGATGGCCTGATCGTTTTGGTTGGATTTAACCGTGTCTGTCTTTACGATTGCCGATAAAGTGAAGCAGTTGTTAATGCTCATGTTGTTGTTGTTGTTGTTTGTTGTTTGTTGTTGTTCTTGTTGCTTTTGTCTTTTTTGTTTTGTTTTACATGTTTGTTTTGGAGTGAGACTGATTGTTGTCTTTGGGTTTGTTTTGATTTTTTCTGTTGTTGTTTTTTAAAGAATATTTCGAGGCTTTTTTTTTTTCTTCCACTCTATTGATCTTAAAAAATTCTACTGTGTAGAAACCGAACTCACTCCGTCTACTTGTAAGGCAATTAGGCTAACTTTCAGAGTATCGACGCCGTTAGTCAACCAAAGGAAGCAAGCGGTTCCACAGTCGGAGGTCGAGCCAGTCTTCCAGGGTTGTCTGGACAGCATCACTGACGTTACAGCTCTGCCAGTCAGAATCCCCAGGAGACGTGCGGTAACTTACGTTGCTCACCAGTGTGCAGTGGTCAAGGACTGGAGGCTAACATCACAACTACCACCACAAGAAGCACTTTTGAGCGAAAAATAACTAACACGTTTTTTAACTGACCAAGAGGTGATTGGCGGGTTTTTGGTCCTGACCCACCCACGGTCTTTTTTGCGTTTTTTTTTCTTTTTTTTTTCTCTTTTGTAAGAACTATAATCTTTCGCTCGTATATGACCATATTGTGTTGAAAGCGCCGTAAAACTATTTCTAGGCCTAAAAACGTCTTACCAGAGCCCACTGAACAGCGTTTTGGGGTGTAGCGGTTAAGCGTTTCGCCGTCACACGCAGGAGACCCGTGTTCGATTCCCGAGGAGATGGAATTCATATTGAATATATCGGTCTTTCTAATGGAATGTTGTATTATTACCTTCATCTCGGGCTCTCCCTACTCCCTGACTCCCTGACAGGTACGGCTCGTCGTAAATGATCTAAATTGTGTTGATGGCTGTGAAAAAACACCGAACTGCATTCATTAAAATCCCCATTTGTTTTCGCTTGTTTGTTTGAATACAAAGAAACAGACAGACACACAGACAGACAGACAGACAGACAGGCAGACAGACACTCATGACGCACAAACATACTCATACAGTACCTCTTTTACTCACTCTCTGAACACACACCTCCCAAATGCACGTACCCCGACCCTCTTCCCCCTTTTTCCTCATCTCTCTCCCCACCCCCACCACTCCCCATCCCACCCCACCCCCTACCCACGTCCGCAGACAATCCATCACCTCATTACCCCTGCGTTTAGCCAGGCGTCTATCAGTCCCGTGTCAACACAAAATCGACGCTGGCGGAATTACCTCCCCTCGTGTTTGCTGACCGACGCGAGTAGTCGCCCTTAGCTTGTCTCTCGCACGTCATCGGGTGCTTGAGGGTGCATACACACAGACACACTCACCCACACACTCACGCGCACGCAGGTTGATGGATGTCTTTGCTAGGTTTGGGACCTCTAGCTTCTCATCCACTGGAGGCACATGCTCTCTCGATCTCGTGGGGGTGATTGTAGTCTGCAACTGCTTGATTGTATACTTTTTTTTCTCTCCTATATCTGCCTTGTTTTTCCATAGGCCAGTTTTGATCATTTTCGAAACCAGCTGACCGTTTTTGGTTTGTTGTTTCTGTTGCCTGAAAACAAGATGTGGCTGGTTGGTGGGTGCCATGGTGTATTTTGCTCCTTCTTCCCTTTCAAGCATAAATCGCCCACATCTCCACTCCTTTTATGAACATGTTTCTGTCTAGTGACACAGCTAAGTTTCTAGCACTTATATGATATACAGGTATGTGTGTGAGGGTTGCAAGTGCGATAACATAAACTCTCACTAAAACTGAAAACGAATAGATAAGAAATCTACAATTACAATACAGATAAATCCCGTATTCAAACAGTAGAATTATTTCTTTTCTCACTCGTAAAAAAATTACTGAAAGTAATGTAACTGGTACTTTGATCGAACTGTGGATATATTAGTATTCACAAGTCGCATTGAAGCAGATCGCAACCGTCCACTGGTAAGGTACCACTCATGGTCACATCCCATGTCTCCATTGTCTAAGGGTGGACTTTTCCAATTTGCTTACATTAATCATCCTTATTCTCTTTCGTACAAAATGCGTTGACTAGTTCCCAATTTAAAGACAAATTCAGAAATCTGAAATCCCACAAAGTCTACATTGTAGTTGGTTGATTGGTGTTCTGGAGTGGCTTTATTGCTTCTTCTTTCCTTACTAACATATATCGTTCTTATCTCTCCTCCTTCTTTTCTTTGTATGCTATTCTCTAGTAGCAACACTTCTAATCCTTTACAACTATGTGACGTATTTGTATCGTAAGTGCCATAAGACTATTTTAAAAAACCCACCTGAAACTAGCTGTACCCAGTTTCAAGAAAACTTCAAAAACATGAAACCTCACAAAGTCCAGATATTGACGGCCGTTGAGCACTAAACATTGACTTTGACGTCCTGGCAAGGTGTAAATTTTGAAAAAAAAAGTTTAAAATACCTTGTTCGAAAACATTCCGAAGTATTGATTTGCTTTTTAAAAAAAACAACCGAAAATAACAAATAGTGGAAGAAGAACCGCTCCCCCCCCCCTC
>NW_004798060.1:26992-28084 GCF_000002075.1 Aplysia californica | reverse complement strand
AATAATGAATATAATTATAAAAATAACATTAGTTTGTTTATCACTGTAAAATAGGCAGGCCCTAAGCAATGGAATCTGTGTAAAATTTGTTTAGTTAAAACTTGGTTTTTGTTTACTTTTTCTCATAGTTTTTTTAAGTAAAGAGAAACACGCTGACACAAAAATGGTCATTTAGTTCTGAAAAAAAGTGAGAATGTCAGATGGATCGAAATACCAGAGGGCAAGTAAAAAAAAAAAAAAAAAAGCAGGACACGCCAATGGCACCCTCCGACCACCCGCTCTTTTTCTTATCAAACGATTAAATTCCAGAAAACTAAAAGCGAACTAAACTAATTATTTCGTCGTGCGAGTTTCGGGTTGTCTCCTCTCCCCTGTGAGTAGATTCACGACACTGCGCGTGCGTGAGATTCCTGCGCATGGCGGGTCTGTGACCTCTGACCTGCCGGTAATAAGCGTGCCCCGCCCCCTTCTCGAGGTGGAAATTCTTCCCTCAGCAGTACCGTGGACATTGTAGCAGGGGCAATAGAACTGGAGTGCAGCATTTTAACACGCATATTGGTAAGAATAAATGTAGCTGATGATGGAGACAATCAGCCTGCCCACATTGAAATGGACCTTCATGAAGAGGGGTGAGGAAGCATGGAGCACTACGTCTTCCTAAGACCCCAGGTCTGCATTCAAGTAATTCAATTAGGTATTTTCAACGCCCCCCCCCCTTCTCCTGCGTGCGACTGAGAAGTGCCTAACCGCTACACCACAGACGTCAGACCTTCCCACAAATGTATACAAATTAAACATTTAGAAGACTAGCTGAGAAGGATACAACATCCCAGAAAAAAGAACAAAATTCTGGATAAACATTTTTTTTCCCAGTCAGAAATGGAGCTCGGTTTTCCTGCATGCGACAGCGAAGTTCCTAACCGCTACACCACAGACACAAATGTAAAGGTTTAGCATCGTGGTTATTTGGAGGGCGGTTGGCATTCACTCTAGTGTGCTTTGTTCTTTCTTTCCTATTAGACATCTCTATCGTCTATATTATTATCTCCCCTCCTTTTTTGCCCAGTAGTATAATATTACTCTCTAGTAACA
>NW_004798060.1:23949-25219 GCF_000002075.1 Aplysia californica | reverse complement strand
GTTGAGTTCCTGAGGGTTGTTTTAGCTTTTAAAAAAGTATTTTCGTTTAGTCAGTTTTTGGTGGGTTGGTTTTTGTTCTTGTTCTTGTTCTTGTATTGTTTCTTTCTGCTTTCGTTTTTTATTTGATTTTGTTCGGGGTTTTTTTTTTTTTCCAAGGGAATGGGGTCTTGTCAACTGGAAAGAAAAAGAAAAAGAAAATAAAAGAAAGAAAACAAAAAGTAGTTGTAGTAATAACATTCAACCAATAAGAGAAAAGACAGAAGAAGGCCTAATTAAACCCCCCAAAAAGGCAATAGCAATAAAAGACAAGTGAAGCCAAAACAGTCTTCGGCCTACCCAGTCCCTATCTTTGTGAGCGCTTGTATGTGAGCTCGCGCGCGCGCACGTACGTTGTGTCCACCTGCGCGCGTGAGAAGGCTGGGACGACACCTGCAGCCGTCTGTCTCCATAAACTCGTCAATACGCGTCAAACTGGCCGGCTCGTAAACCTTGCTCAGAAATGTAGGTGCGCTGTCTTCCGATTTTGCACATCTGTCTTGAGAGAAAGTAGACATAATTTATTATATTATGGCAATGACAATGACAATCTTCATTCATCTCTCAGGGAGAAATGTGTCCTTAGTTTGTTGAAAGGTAGACATATATCCGATTTTGCTGATTTCTCTCAAGGAAAATTTTGCAGATTTCACGTCTGTAAAAAATAAAAGTTCATCCGATTTTGTATTTTTTTATTTAATAGAAGTAGGCTGTTATGCGATTTTGGAGACTTCTCTTTAAGTAAAAGTTGACAATTATCCGATTGGGCAGATTTCGTTCACAATTATCCAGTTTTGCAGATTCCTGTAAGTAGTAGTAGTAGTACACGATGACCCCATTTTCCAGATTCTCATTACTGGAGATTTACATTTATTCAAAAATCCCCCCCCCCCCGTGAGTTAGGAAAAAGTAATCACATTTTAAAACCCAAAACAAAACAAACAAACAAAACAAACTAACTAACAAACAAAAACCAACGGAACTTAAAAATCAACGGTCAAAGTTTATCTTTGGTGGGTTTCATTTACTCCATAATTGTGGTGGTCTGGTAATCGACGTCCCAATCTGACCCGATTCTGCAGACCCAACTAACCGCACAAAGACGAACTCTGTCTTAAGTGGCTCATGTAGGGCCGAGTAGTTCCCACCAGAACGGAAACTCCTACTGTCTGTCGGCAGTGCACACTTAAAGCACCTTTTGAACGCAGTGGGTGGGTGGAAAGAGGGCTTTGGG
>NW_004798060.1:21483-22853 GCF_000002075.1 Aplysia californica | reverse complement strand
AATTATAAAAAGGTAAAAAAAAACAAACAAAGCACAAAAAGTACTTCCACACTCGGGAATCGAACTCACGTCTAAAATTTGTAATCGCGAACAGTCTGACCATTCCACCATTGACGTGGTAGCGCCTGAGATATGTTTTTGGTGCATTTTGCAGTTTCCGAGAGTGAGGTACTTTTAGTAGCGTTGGTGCATGTATGTGGCGTCGGTGGACTTGTGGTTAGGCTACAGGTCTCGTTATCCTGGGATTGGGGGTTTGGGGATTCAAATCTCATATCGGTATGATATTTACCCTTGAAAAGGCACTGAACGAATTTTCCCATTTGTGGCTCGTAAAATTTGAAGATCTTGCCTCTTAAATGATTGTATTTTTCTGAGAGGAGTTATACCTATAACATTTTGCAAACACATGTGTGTTAGGTGTATCCCTCTTATCCTGTGCTGGTCCTGGCAGTAATCTAATTGATCGAAATTGTATCAATGGAATGTAGGCGCTAAAACGATTACTAAATTTAGTCTCAACAGAACGACGAAAAAAGAAAAACCAAATTAATAAAAATGTTTTTTTAAAAGCTAACCTAGACGGGCATCAAACACATGGCTCTCAAGTGAAAAGACGAAGACATTATTGATCATAACTACATAGACACCTTTTAAAAAAAGTAAATAAAATAAGAAACTTACAAGTTACTCTCTTCTTCTGCCTACGACAGTTTAGGTTTTTAAAAACTTTTTCCCTCAGAAAATGAGACATTATCCAAGAATTTCGATTAACCGACAATGAATTAAAACGGATTCTACCTTCAACTGTCCTCGTGAGTAGGAGCTTCTTCTCCTCCAGAACGGCGTCTCTTGACAAGTTCACAACGCTCTCAAAGACTTAACACTCTTTCAAGTTTCAACGTCTTTGAGATTTGAGACAAGTGCAGAGATAAACAATTTGATGTTGGTTGTTAACTTGAAGTACCCCTCTAAAAAAGACACACAAAAACCCAGCAACAACAACAAAAACAACAACAACAACAGCAGCAACAGCAACAACAACAACAACAACAACAATAACAACAACTACAAAGAAAAAAACCCTCAACAAAACAAAGAAACGAAAAACGGTTTTTAGATTAATTAATACAGAAAGAAAAATACAGACCTCAACTCACACCTTTATCAACAAAGAGTAGAATAGTCTACGATCAACTTTCTACTACATATCCACCAACCCATCTGCCCTGTCCCCTCGTCTCTCCTTGGGGGGAAAAGTAGTAAAAATGGTGTAAACAAAATTTATAATAAAGAAAAAATAAAAGATATAAATGAATAAATGAAAGTAGTCCAATAAATAACCCATAAATTAAAATATAAATAGAGGCATA
>NW_004798060.1:19310-20839 GCF_000002075.1 Aplysia californica | reverse complement strand
TATATGTATATATAAGTGTGTGTTTTTTTTTTTGTGTGTGTGTGTTATTATATTTTTATCTTCTGAATCTTAGATAATTCAAAAGCTTTCCTAATGCTAGAAAACGAATTATATTATGGGTTAGTGAGGGAGAATCACTGAGCACAATAAACGATTCCATAATGTTGTGTGTGAGTTAGTCTTTTGTCATTTTTTTTCAGCTTTCAATATTATTGTTGTCGTCGTCAGTGATGTAGCGGTATAGTGTTTAGCCGTCGCACGAAGAAGATCTGATTTGGGGGCCCACTTGGTCTAGAGGTTAAGGTGTTCGCCTTTCATTCAATAGGTCCCGGGTTCGAATCCGGATCGCGACGGAAAATTTTGTTCTCTAAAATTGTCTCCTCTCACTTCCTTTCCTGCTCTCTAACAATGTTCTGTCGTCTGCTTTCGTCTCCTCTTTCTACCCCCACCCACTCACATCGTTTGCCCCCTCATCTGGGCTCCTGGCTATTTCTGCTGCCTTTCTTCTGCTACTCCATGGCTCCATATTGCTGTCTTTCAGCCGTACCCCTGATCTTATAGTAGGAGATACCTACACCTAGCCTTCTCAGACAAGGGCGAAAAATCTCTGATGTCTCGTGTTTAACCTGCGCTCGTTAAAGATCCCTTGGTGGTCCAAAATCGAAAGAGGGGGCTTCATCTGCCAACCTGGCAAAATTCAAAATATTCTACCAACTGAAAATGTTAAATGTGTCCCGCACGCTCATATGACCTTATACAGCTAGTTGCGAACGCCGTAAAACACTTACCAAAAAAATAAGACCTCTGTTGATTCCTGTTTGGGGAGAATGTTTATGTACTATGTACATGTCTTTCAGTCTTTCTGCAGAAACGGTGAATGAGGTATCCCTTTCAACCCTGGTTGGCCCTGACAGGCGAGACCCAAATCAGAATCCTAATTTATCTAAATTAGAGTGTAAAACACAATACATATTTTAGAATAAGTTTCTAATGTTAAAAACTACCCTGATTCGTAAGCCCCCAAAGTCAGATTGTTTATTATCTGGAAACTTTCACGCATAAGAAGTTTCTGTAACGACCCGAATAAAGATCCATTCTATCTTCCTCCTATTTTACATATTTTTCTCCATCTTTCGTATAACGGTGGTTGGCGGTTCTTTGGAAGGTTTGCTCCTTGTTTCCCATCAAACATCTAACGTCCTTATTTCTCTTTCTTTCTTTTATATTATGTTACTTTCTAGTAACACCTCCAATCTTCGACACTTTAATGACCTATTTGTGCTGCAAATGCCGTAAAATTCTTACAATAACTAAACTAAAGTCATTCTGTCTCTGCCTCTTCTTCCCGTCGTTCTGCTTGTCGACAGGTTCATAAAGCACTTGACGACTCCGAGCACTCCAAGCACTTCCAGACTTCAACAGCTCCGAGATTCTGGGCATGTGTACGGATCAATGGCGGCGGGGGAAAGTGTGTGTATGGGGTGGGGGGGGGTATCTTTGTGTGAGCAACATAGTTGCATCCCCACCTC
>NW_004798060.1:16968-18216 GCF_000002075.1 Aplysia californica | reverse complement strand
GGTGTGAAAGTGGGTATTTAAAAAAAAGAAGGAAAGTTGCTCCCGTATCCGATCCGGATATTGGGGATTGCCTTGTTAGTGAGACAACTTCCTGGACCTTCGGCATATTGTGGTAGGGTGGCCAGTTCCTTTCCACGCCGCCTTTACTTCCGCAATTCGAAGTCAGGTACCCATTATTTCTGGGTGGGCTGGAGGAGACGAAAAAGATCCGTTTCCGAACCGAGGCTCAAACCCGGACTTTCTGCTTCGGAGACGAGCGCACTAACCGCTCCGCCACCGCAACCTCTGAAAGTGAGTACTGGCTAAAATTAGTTTGACAAGCACATGTCTCATTTATTTATTCTTACATTCTTGCGAGCTGAGCCCTATCTTGAAATTTTTATCCTGTTTCGGTGTGTGTCATCACCAGTATATATTTGTGGGGTGCCAGTTAGACGCTTGGCTGTGGCCGTCGCACGCTGGAGGTGTGAGTTCGATTCCCGAGTGTAGAGAATTATAAAAATCAACTTTGTTGTATCTCCGCCCTTTGGCTTGGGAATTATTTTCCTGTAATCCTGGGATAGCCATGACAGGCATGTTCGGAGAAATCAAGTCTACCTCCTAAATGACTGAAGTAGTGTATTTTAAGGTGTAAAGCTTCAACACTTACAATATTATGTGTATTGCATTTTTCTAAATCGCTAAGAAATATAGCATTGAATTCCAATATTAAAAATGAAAATTAGTTGTTTTTTTTAATTTAATTAAAAAATAAATAATTTTTTTTAAAAATTTACAGAAGAACGTGACTATTTAAAGTGATATTTGGGGAGTGAACAGGAAGATTTATCATTTTCTACATCTATTCCATTACTTCTCATTTATTTGTTGTTGTTTTGTTGTTGTTTTTCCTATCAATTTGTCTGTTTACTCCGTTATTTTCTTAGGATTATTATTATTTTAAAACGATCCATTAACTGATACATTCGTCTAAACATTGTGTCGGTGGGGATATAAAAATACCTACATATATTACAAAGATCCATTCGTTAGTTTGCTAAGTTTTTTACTGATTCGTCTATCTAATTTTTAAATCTCTATATTCATGGGTATTTTACTTTAAAAACCTTCTGCCTAGACTTTTCAGGGGTATCAAAGGTAAATCCACTTGTGGGATTGCTTCCCAGAAAGAGTATACAAAAATTTGTTTGTGTGTGTGTGTGTGTGTGTGTGTGTGTGTGTGTGAGAGTGTGTGTGTGTGTTTGTGTG